>NC_056731.1:1400846947-1401146947 GCF_019279795.1 Protopterus annectens
CAGCAGTCTGACTTGGAGTCTGCTACTTTCACACTGTGTGTTCTATCTGTAAGCCAGTTTGCAACCCACCTAGTTTTATAGGGGTTGATGCCTAGTTTGGTGAGTTTATCAATAATCCCTGAGTGAGGAATGGTATCAATCACCTCTTGGCCAGATTGAGGTAGGCTGTATGCACTGCCTTACCTTCATCCACAGCCCTGGTGACTGACTCAAAGGAGTCAACCAGGTTGAGCAGGCATGATCTCCTTTTCACAAAGCCAAATTGCATGGGGTCTATAGTTTGGAGATTTCCTATAGCTTTGTTAATCAGGTCCATGATGATGTGCTCCACAGCTTTACATATCAGACTCATCAGGCTAATGGGGCGATAATTCCCAGGGTCTGTAGTCGCTCCCTCTTTATGAACAGAGATGACGGTAGCAGTGCGCCATTCGGTAGGGCCAAAGCCTGAGGTGAGGCTGTGACTGAACAGGGCACACAGATATGGTGCCAGTTTGCTTTGCAGCTCATACAGAACACAGCCAGTGATATTATCGGGTCCCATGGAAGCTGTATTCTTGGCCTTGGACAATGCAGCTCTAACCTGTGCTGCAGTAATGCTGGGTACCTGACATTCTTCCAGTATTGTGATTGGTCCTTTGGGGGGGAGAAAGGGGTAAAGTTGGCACTGATTCTGTCGGCTAGTATGTTGGCAATATCTGTTGGCTCAGTATAGGAGGTACCATTGTGCAGTAACTCAGAGCAAATCTGGGTATTGCCATAGAGGTTCTTGATATAGCTATAGAAAGCTTTGCAATTGTTTTTAGTGTCTGCCACAATTCTGCCTTCATAGCTGGCTTTAGAGGATTTGATGAGGGATCTCAACTTTTTGTTGAGGCTAATAAGGGAGTTTTTCCAGTCTTGGGAATTCACCCTTTTCTGCAACAATTTCTTCCTTTTATTGTAGAGTTTATTAATGGCAGAGGACCACCAGATTGCCTTCCTTTTTGTGTGGGAGAGCATCTTGGTTCTGGTAGGTATGGCTAGTTCCATGCATTTATGTACATGTTCGTACAGTGCATTGGTGTATGATTCGGCAGTCATGTAGCTATTTTCCATTGGCATGGGTGCTGTGAAGTTAGCCACCTCTGTTTTTAGGAGTCCAAAGTCAGCTTTGGAGAAGTTTTTCAAGGTGGTTACCTTTGCAGGGGGTGTGGGTAAGATATGGATTTCCATGGTGATTAGTTTATGGTCGGATCTGACCAGGGAGGGACTGACTACTGGTGTAGAGCAACAGTCACCCATGTTAGTAATAACCAGGTCAAAGATGTTGTTTTCTCTAGTAAGGGTCAGAATGAGCTGGTCCAGGGCATTGGAATTGATGAATTCCAGGAAGCGTTGGGCCAGTGTATTGGTGCTTGAGTAGTTTTCCCAGTTAATGGAGGGGTAGTTGAAGTCTCCTAGTAAGGGAGTGTTGGGTTGGACCTTGATAGATCCAGGGTGCTTAGGAATGTGGAGTGAGACTCTAGGGACATGGTTGGGGACCTATAGCAGGCTATGACCTGGAATGCCATCTTACCCAATGTTAGTTGTGCCCGAAGTATCTCAGATACGTTATGCTGGCCTACTAGTCTGAAGGTGTGCATATCCTTTATGAATAGATACCACTGCCTTTGGAGCTTCAGTCCATGTTTCGGGGCCAAAGGTGTGGAATGAGTTATAGCCTGGTAGCACAGGGGTGCTTTCTGCAGCTTTAAACCAGGTCTTCATTACAGACAATGTTCTCCATTTTGAGGAGTGCTTTGAGTGGGTGCATCTGGAGATGTAAACTTCTAGCGTTGAGCAGCATGACCCTCAGATTGCATTTATTTATAGCTGTTACAGTGGTAATTTGGTCATTGGAACACCACCTAAAAAGGCACTATAGGGGTGGCAAGAGCCTTAGCCAGTACCCAGAAACTCAGAGGAGACAGATGCAGGCCATCTCTGGCAAAGCATCGAGGTCTGTCAATCATGTCATCCCAAGCAGACAGATACTGGATCCCCTTTGAATGACACCAGAAACTTAGCCAATTGTTGAAGTCAATCATTTTTTGTTTGTACTGTGGTATCATTCTGGGTGACAGTAGGATACTGCTCAGGGCTAGTATCATACCTGCCTGGGCCACATAAGCCGAGATCTCCATCATGTCTCTTTTCATGTAGTCCAGGGAGGTGCATCTCAGATCATTCACACCCACATGGACAATGACAGAGTCATACTTGTACTTGTTGTGGAGTGACCTGAGTGCATGTGTTATGTGTCAGATTCTGGCACCTGATAGCTGACTGTTACCTTCTCCTTATTTAACCTAGTGAGTGGGACATTTCTGTGCCTCACTATTGAGTCACCTATGAATAGTGTATTGGGCAAGGTGTTTTGCCTTAGGGGCTTAGGTTGAGGGGCACACTGTGGAGGTGAGCTATGTGTCCTGTGGTTTGTGTTGTGTTGTGGTGGTCGAGTATGTTTCCGTCTTGAAGGTCTCTGCTGTTTGGGTAAATTTCTATGGGGAGCCTCCACTACGGTGGGTGTGTGGTTTGTGTTTTTATGTGACAGCTGTGATAGTGGGTGATCTGGAGGATGATGGGTTCCATGTGGTGTGGTGCAGGTGTTGACCTTCTCCTCTTGACCAGCTAGTCCGGTCTTAGCTGGAGAGTGCATAGCTTCCAATTCGGTGATATAAGTGCATCTCTCACAAGTCTGAATGTTGGGAGGTAAGAGGAGAGGGTAGTCTGTGTACATGAGGCAGTTGAAACACTGCCTCAAAATGCCCAAGTGCACCACGCTAATAGACGAAAGCACAGTGAACTGCCCTTTATCCATGCCAGGAGGGGTAGTCATAACTACTAAGTACAGGAGCTATTTCCATGAAGAATGACTAGTGCTGATGGCACTCAGGTGTGCTACAACAATTGCTACAAAAACCTGATGAAGTGCAAGGCAATTAGGCTATTTGAAGTTCAAGAGAGAAAGAACTAGCAAGATCTAAGGGAAAAACTGAAGAACAGATTTTCTGGCACCAGTAATAGTTTACCTCAGCTCGGCGCAGCTGCATGAAGCTTAAACAAGTGCAAACCCATGCAAATGTGGGCTTTTAAACCAGAAAGTTGAAAGGGATGGAAAAACTGCCCAAACGGCCAATAAACTACAATTTCTGGGCCAGAAACCACTCCTCTTGTGGTAGATAGGCTACCTAGTGCTTACCACTCCCACTGATAAGCTAGAAGGCTTCTCTCCAACACAGAAAGGCTTGGGGGGGGGGGGCTCAGAAGCTTACAAACAGTCCTGGATAGACCAAATCTGTATCTGGACCAGACTAGTTACAGGAAAGGCGGGAAACAAGCGCAAACGCGAGCTTTTAAACCAGAAAGTTGAAAGAGATGGAAAAACTGCCAAACGGCCAATAAACTACAATTTCTGTGCCAGAAACCACTCCTCTTGTGGTAAATAGGCTACCTACTGCTTACTACTCCCACTGATAAGCTAGAAGGCTTCCTTCCAACACAGAAAGGCTTGGGGGCAAAGAAGCTTACAAACAGTCCTGGATACAGCAAATCTGTATCTAGACTAGACATGTTACAGGAAAGGCAGGAAATAAGCCTAGAACTTTTTTTTTTTTTTTTTTTTTAAAGAAGAGCAGCTAAAACAGCGGTAAAAACAATGCAAATGCAGTGCAAGCTAGCACACTTGAGTGTGTAGCAGTATTAAAGTGAATACAGTTGAAATAAATGCAATTAAATTAAAGAAATGACTAAAAACAAGTGCACAAAGCAGTAAATTAGGAAAAAATCAAGATGGAGGCACTTAGAGTATCAGAAAACAATGCCAGCAAATATATAAATAATTCAGTCAAGCAACAATTAAGACAGTGCAGAACTCTGAACAGTTAAAAAGTGCCAAAAAAATATATTTAACAGCTCTATATTTCCGGACTCTTTCAGAAGCACACTCAGTCAGAACACAAGGAGATTCTAATAGTAGTAGCAGCAACAGTTTGTACAGAACATTTTCAGATGAGAAATACAGGAAAACCTTAAGGGGAAAAAAATGATTTGGGTGAAGACAATTGCAATGAAGGGGGAACAACACAGAGGAAGGAACGCCTCAGCAAATTACATACAAACATAATAAAGGGAGAGCAGATAGTACTAACATGCAGAAAAAGCCAACAAAACTTTTAATATTAATACAGCGTTACAAGGCTTGCCTTACACTGAAAAACAAAGGAAGCAGAAGGGCAAAGAGCTTCTGCTTGCAAGAAAGGGAAGCCACAGTCACATTTATTTGCTGGTTTAGGGTGAAGAACAAGAAATGCTCTCACGTGCCAATTGTTGCTTTAGTGAATGGAAAAAAAATGCTGCCAGAAATCGTTTACCTCACTTTTTTTGTTTTTTAAGATGTACAAATAAAACAATCAGGACTGGCTGTTGTTATAACCATGACAGTTTTGTCACTGTAAGCCTGTAGTCATTACACAACTTGAGGAAATAATCTGATTTCACAACAGCCACAATGAGCATGTCCCAGTCTGAAAACTTCTGTGGTAATAGATTAGTTAATTATGCCTCTACGCCTGTTTTTAAAGCATGTGGTTCTAACTTTGCTTTAAAAATACCTTGGTAGTACATTGAATTTCTGTAACTTAGTGACTACCTTTTGAAGTCCCATTTCCTTGTGAATAATTCAACGTGTTAGCAAAACATCACATATCTTTTACCTGGTGTCAGACAACTGATTAAACATCACCTTAACAAATTTACAAATGTGTTACTTAGGCTTTGAATATAGATGGCTGTAACAGCCACCAGAAAACTATCATCTGTCCTACATGTTTTAAGAGTAACTTTGTAGTCTCCAAGTTATGAAACTTCTAGCACATTTATAGCTCTCCACAACTTTGCATATTCTGCAAAGTCCATTACAATGTTAATGCGGTCTGTGTCTACTTTAGATAATGACATACCTCTCAACTGTACTGAATTCCTCAGTATTTACCAGTTTTAAGGGCACAATAATGGGGTGCCACAAATTCCCGAGTGGCCCTTTTAATTTCCGATTTTTTTTCCAAGCTGTGGCTGACGTCATCAAGCATCGGCTTCTTGAGGTACTCAGGCAGACTGCCAGCCTATCAGAGACACTGGGACTCTGTTTACATACATTCGCATGCTGCCATGCTCCTGTTTGGATCTGGTAATTTGGAATATAGCAGGGCAGCACAGCAGGCCAGGCATTAGCGAATGAGCGGAATCAGCTCTGCTGTGTTTACAATTACAGCTCAAGTATAACTTAAAATTCTGCCAAGCGCCCAAGCCAAGCTTTTCTGGCTGCTCAAGTTCGACCTCTGGCTCCAGGTAAGTAAAAAAAAAAAATTATGCCTTAAAGTTATTGCCTAATAGAAACTGTCTGCGTGTAAAGAAAACAGAAAATGATTATATCTGTAATAACTGACTGCTTATCGCAACACAATAACTGGTGGTTATTGGTGTCTATATTATATCTTCGAAGAGTCAGTTCAGCGAATGGCATTTTACATCAAAATGTCATTCAGCGAACTGTTCATAGTGAGATTGTGGTACAGTGAAGATTGGAAAATTTGCCCTTTCCTCACTGTAGTGCGATCTCGGAGTTGATATATATAATTAGCAAGGGGTGTGGGGGGAACAGCCCCCCACAAGAGCAAGTTCACTGAATGTCATTTCGATGTAAAATGCTGTTCGCTGAACTGACTCTTTGAAGATATAGACCCGGTTATTGTTGCCCTTGCCATAAATACACGTTGTCAACGCTAGAAATTTAAATAACTGATGTTATTTGTTCTAGTTTGTTAAACCGTTGATGTCCATTCTGTTTAAATGTAAAAACAATTAAGGCGAAGAGAAACGGCGGGTTAAGGAGGAACTTTTCTGCAGGTTTGAGTGCAAAGAATACAAAAGCCCTGCTTGAGCTTATGTCTGTGTGTATATAGGGTTGTAATAGTTAACAGCTGGTCATGAATGGTTGTACTACTTTCTCTGTAATCTAGAAGGATCACAACTCTGTGAAACGCAGTAGTAGTAATCATCAGCTGCAGTGCAATTGTGCAAATGAAGTATAAGGGATTTTACAAACAATGGTAGATGACTGGAAACTGATCGTTTAGAGTTGAAATGAGGGCAGTCTTTTATTGCGTTTACACTTCCCTTTAAATTTCAGCTCCTTTCTCACGTAGTGAATCAAAGCCTTCTGTACACAACAGCTAACAACTGGAAACTGAGGCTGAGTGGCTCAGAAGAGCACGATTCTGTCTTTGATATGCACAATCAGATTGTATACCTTGGGGCCGTGTCGGTTTTAGCAGTACTGCAACAAGGTAACAACAATCTTTCATGTCCCCACCCTGTGCACTTAGGCTTTTTAACTAATTTTAAACAGCAGAACAGTATTGCTTAGCTGTGGCATAATGCTGTAAGGGAGTATACAAAATGTTTTGAAAGTTTGAACTATAAAAAGAATAGCTGTTCTTCCAGAGGAATTTTAGAGCTCACAGAAAGAGCTCAGTACTGTTTCTACTGCACCAGGTTATTGTTTTCCTGTAGGGTTGCAGGGTATAACCGATGGTAGACTTAAAACTACTGTTTGGAGGACTCCCTATAGACTCAGAACAATAATTGGGTCATATTATTAGGAAATGAAGATCAGAATAAAGAAAACAAATTGTGCTTCAGGAACTATATGGGCTAGCTAGCATCTAATATTTTCTATTTGCTGGACTCTGATGGTATCAGTGAACCACTGAGGCTGTTATCTTCTGTTTGTTATGTATGTCACATCCTCATATTTACTTTTATCTTTGAAGGTTACACCTAGCTGCAGACCTTAGGTTATGTTGTGAAGGACACACGTGTGTCTAGACAGCTAAAACTCTCCACTTATTAAGATGCCCACAAGCACCCTAAGTGGGTGCATGTGTCTCTTCTTATTGCCTCTGTGTGTGTGTGTGTGTGTGTGTGTGTGTGTGTGTGTGTGGGTGTGTGTGTGTGTAGATATTATTACAGTATATGTGGCCTTAAATGGAACACTAAAAAATATTTTCTCGAAGACAGCAAGATACATATTACAAGTATAACCATAACTCTCAGGTGTACCTTATTAAGAGGAGTGCTCCTCATTTGGGGTCTTAAAAATGTCATGTTCCTCAAAGTTCCACAATGAAAGATTCTGTCACACATTCAGTGTTAGCAAATTTTTAATGTATATTCATGGTAAATAGAAACAAGTTGCATTAATTCTTTAAAATAATTATCCCATAAGTAAAAATATCACGTGTTGGCCATCCTATGAGCTTCCTCTTGTTAAACTTTGTGCTTAATATTTTGTCTCTTCCTCAATTTGTGTTTGAATGTTGGTATCCCACAATTCCATTGAAGTGTGTTGGGTTACATAATTATGTACGCAAATTTTATGTTAATCAGCATACAGATTTTTGGCCAGGTGTACCTCCTTTTCATGGGCCTTTGTCCAGATTTTTGATGTTTCCAGGTTGAGAGGTATGCCTCATCTTCACTTTCATCATGATTGTTTGTCTCAAAGCAAACAATGGAACTGTTGTACTGAATTCCAGAGATGTAGTTAGAGCAAACTGAAGGGGTAGTTGCCCTGGGTGCAAGGTGTTAAGGGGCTGAACTGGCAGATATCAATGGAGCACTACTGGTAGCGCAGTACTGGCATTTGGAAATTAATTCTTATACTGAATTTGTGGCAGAGTTAAAGCACTTTACATGTGGTATTATAACTGTAGCAAGCTGCGTGTTACATTTGTTGCAAGTGATTTGCTACAGTTTCAGAGCAGATGTTTTTTTTTTCTTTTTGGTGCAGGTCCTCAACTTTGAGAGAACTTGTTTTGGTCTTCATCTTAGAGTTGAGGGCAGTGCCAGATCAGGAGACTGAAATGCACAAGGCACCAAACAACATAAGTATGGTTCTGCTGAATCCTGATCTGAATCTGAACTGCTCATCTCCCATCTTAATTCCTACTACTCTGTGTATTTGTTTATCCAGTACCCTGTCAAGCACTTTCATGCAGTGTGAAAGGAGTTTGATACCTCTGTACTGCCAACACTTATGAATATACCCTGTTCTTGTATACAGTCACTAGAATGTTTACTCTCCAGTCATCTAGAATACGTCTCTCTCTTTTCTTTTTTTCTCTATCTCCCTCTCACTCTCCATATCGAGTTAAGCACCCTCAGGAAACATTTCACATTTAACATACCCCATATCTCGATCATACATTGCATCCAACATCTTAAACAAATATATCTTATGTAATAACATCTTATTCCTGTCCCTCAAAAAGCTTGTAACTTTTCCATGCAGACTTGAATTCTGTCACTGATGCTGACAATAGCTGCTCTTGAATAAGGACCTTTACATTGTCCTCCAAGCATTCTGTGAAAAAATAACTACAGTCATCCCTCTGAATTGTTAGCCTCATATCTTGAAAATTTCAGTCTGTATCCTCTGGCTCTTATACAGGTTTGAAAGGTGGCAACTATACACACTCTATAGATTTCACTGGAGCTCCTAAAGATTAAATCCCCTCTGGAGTACCTTAAAGCTTCTATCATATCTGTAGAAACCTGGCTCAAAGAATCAAACCTCTTACCCTACCCCAAGAAAACTAAGTTAATCCTTTTCACCTCAAAAAGTTACCAAAATCAAAAGCAATCTTTTACCATAAAGTGAGCAAATAATACTGTCATTGAAACTGTAATTCACAGTTAAGTCCAGGCGTTATAATAGATGACAGTCTCAAATATAACCACCATATACTGCACACCATTAAATCTACACACAAGAAACTAGGCTCCCTTTATAGGATCAATGGATTCCTTACAGATACTGCAACAAAAGCTCTATCCACCACATTCTTACTGGTGACTCTCTTATACGCTGCTCCTATTTTAACAAGCATAAACAATACTCAAAGAAAGAAACTTGCCTCCTGCTACAATAAATGAGCTAAATTTGGAACCAGTCTCCCTCATCTCCCATTCCCCTTCACACCTAACTTCCCTAGCTGTCAAAGTGCTAAGGGTAATTTGAGCTGTTACCTATTGTGTGTAACAGCTCACAGCAGGAGACTTGACTCATGTACTCTTTCCTTGTTCTAGCCTTTACTTTCTGTATGGGTAGGGGAAGGACCAGGTAGCTGTGACATCACAGCATGGGTGAGTTTTAAGGACAATGGTGGTGATGTACGTTTCAGGAGGGAATTGACCAGAAAACTGCCTGTATTCATTGGCCTTGATGACATCAATGAAGTGGAGACTACAGCAAGCTTTTCCAGGTCGGGATAAAAGTTTTGAAGTGAAACTACCACAGTACAGTCTTCTTCTTCTTCTTTCAGCTGCTCCCATTAGGGGTCACCACAGCAGATCAACTGTTTCCATTTCTTCCTGTCCTCTGCATCTTGCTCTGTCACACCAACCGCCTGCATGTCCTCTCTCACCACATCCATAAACCTTATCTTAGGCCTTCCGCTTTTCCTGTTACCTGGCAGCTTCATCCTTAGCATCTTTTTCCCAACATACTCTGCATCCTTCCTCAGCACATGTCCAAACCAACATAATCTTGCCTCTCTGGCTTTGTCTCCAAACCTTCCAACCTGGGCAGACCCTCTAATATACTTATTCCTAATCCTGTCCATCCTCGTCACACCCAGTGCAAATATTAACATCTTCAACTCTGCCACGTCAAGCTCTGACTCCTGCCTTTTTGTCAATGCCACTGTCTCCAACCCATATAACATAGCTAGTCTCACTACCCTCTTGTAGACCTTCTCTTTCACTCTTACTGGTACTCGTCTGTCACAAATCACTCCTGACACTCTTCTCCACCCACTCCATCCTGCCTGTACTCTCTTCTTCACCTCTCTTCCACACTCACCATTACTCTGAACTGTTGATCCCAAGTACTTACACTCATTCACCTTCGCCACCTCTACTCCCTGCATCCTCACCATTCCTCTGTCCTCCCTCTCATTCACCACAGTACAGTAAGGTAGTCAATTTAAAATATTTTAAATGTTGCATTGCTCTTTATTCATAGCAGGGATAGTAAATAGGGTGAACAAAGGACAGAGGAGTTGAGCATTTAATAACGGAATCCCATTATTGTCCTTTAAACAACACCTGAACCAGTCCTGGTCCTGTACATGCTCATCACAGAGTTAAAACTTTTTCACTGTACAATGCTATCCAAATACTCTCCTTAAACATAATATTTTCAACCTTTTACTGAAATGACAAAACAATTTTTATACATAACTGCTGCCTGTACAATACACTAAGTTGCATGTGTGCTTTCTCTTTAGTAACTTACACCTCTGTAAAATCTTTGAATGTATATGTATAAATGTAACTAATGTTTGTATATAAATGTAAATAGAAATGTAGCTATTGTTTGTATATAAATGTAAATAGAAACGTAACTACTCTGTGCTAATGCAATGTAAGCAAATGCAGCTTTTCTCCACGGGCTTCCACAGAAAATGAGTACTACCCAGTCGGACTTTCCCGGTAAACAAAGACAAATAAATAAATAAAACTTTATATACATACACATATGGGTCCCTATCCCCTATCAGTTCATCAAGTTTTCAGAAAATTGAAATTCATAAGGTTGTAACCATATGATTGAATTTTTGAAAACCCAAAGCTTTTGAGTGGAAATTGTGGTATAGTACAGATTGGGAAATGTATGCTTTTCCTCACTGTAGTGCAATCTCAGAGTTGCAGGGGAGGTTGGGGAGCTTGCCCCATCTACAAAAACATAAAAAAGGCAGATGTTTGTGTTTTTTTTTTTTTTTTTGATGTTTATAGTTTTTATCTTGACCATATGAATTTTTGAGTTTCTAAAAACTCCTTCATCTGACATAGACCCTATATATATATATATATATATATGTGTGTGTGTGTGTGTGTGTGTGTGTGTGTGTGTGTGTGTGTGTGTGTGTGTGTGTACATCTACTTTGGAAGCTCAAACTTTCAAAACTGCAAACTTCATATGATCAAGACTATAATATCGAAGTTTTGAAAGTTCGAAACTTCCAAAAAAAATTTTTTTTTTACATTTATGCATCCCCCACACCCCCTGCTAATTAAATATACCAACTTTGAGATCGCACTACATTGAAGAGAAATGTAAATATCCCGTTCCACGCTGTATGGCAATTTCCATTTAACCATTCGAAGTTTCAAAACTTTGATGTTATGGAAGTTTTGAAGTTTTGCTTTTACAAAGTAGACTCATATATATATATATATATATATATATATATATATATACACACACACACACACACACACACACACACACACACACACACACACACACACACACACACACACAGGATATAAAAAGTGTACACACCCCTGTTAAAATGCCAGGTTTTTGTGATATAAAAAATTAGACCACAATAAATCATTTCAAAGCTTTTCCCACCTTTAATGTGACCTATAACCTGTACAATTCAATTGAAAAACAAATACATCTGTTAGGAGAAAAAATATAAAAAATAAAAAACGTACAATATGCTGGTTGCAGAAGTGTGCACTCCCTTAAACTAATACTTTGTTGTGTGTGTACACCCTTAAACTAATACTTTGTTGAAGCACCTTTAGAATTAATTACAGCATTCAGTCTTCTTGGGTACACATCTGCTGTCAATTAAAGAGACTCTGATTAACCCCAAATAAAGTTCAGCTGTCCTAGCAGGATTTTCCTGACATTTACTCAGTTGCCTGCTACAGCAAAAAACATGGTTCGCAGAGAGCTTACAAAGAATCAAAGATCTCATTGTTGAAAGGTATCAGTCAGGAGAAGGGTATAAAAACATTTCCACAGCACTGGATATACCATGGAACACAGTGAGGACAGTCATCAAAAAAGTGGAGAAAATATGGGACAACGGTGACGTTGCAAAGAACTGGACGTCCCTCCAAAATTGATGAAAAGACAAGATGAAAACTGGTCAGAGAGGCTGCCAAGAGACATACAGCAACACTGAAGGAGCTGCAGGAATTTCTGGCAAGTATTGGATGTGTACTACATGTGACAACAATCTCCCGTATTCTCCATATGTCTGAATTATGGGGTAGGGTTGCAAGATGGAAACCTTTTCGTACACAGAAAAACATCCAGGCCAGGATAAAATTTTCAAAACAATACATCAAGTCTCCCAAAAGCATGTGGCAAAATGTGTTATGGTCTGATGAGACCAAGGTTGAACTTTTTGGCCACAATTCCAAAAGGTACGTTTGACACAAAAACAATACTTTATATCACCAAAAAAACACCATCCCCTAGGTGAAGCATGGTGGTGGCAGTATCATGCCTTAGGGTTGCTTTTCTTCAGCTGTAAATGGGGCTTTAGTCAAGGTGGAGGGAATTATGAACAGTTCCAAATACCAGTCACTTTTGGCCCAAAACCTTCAGGCATCTGCTAGAAATTTGAAGATGAAGAGGAATTTCACCGTTCAACACAACAATGACCCCAAGCATGCATCCAGATCAACAAAAGAATAGCTTCATCAGAAGAAAATTAAAGTTTTGGAATGGCCCAGCCACAGCCCAGAACTAAATCGAATAGAAATTCTGTGGGGTGACCTGAAGAGGGCTGTGCACAAGAGATGCCCTCGCAATCTGACAGATTTGGAGCACTTTTGCAAGGAAGAGTGGGCAACTATTGCCAGGTCAAGATGTGCCATACTGATAGACTCCTACCCAAGAAGACTGAATGCTATAATTAAATCAAAATATACTTCAACAAAGTATTAGTTTAAGGGTGTGCAAACACAGCAAAGTATTATTTTAAGGGTGTGCACACTTATGCAACCAGCGTATTGTACTTTTTTATTTTTTATATTTTCTCCCCTAACAGATTTGTTTTTCAGTTGAATTGTACAGGTTATATGTCACATTAAAGGTGGGAAAAGTTTTGAAATGATTTAGTGTGGTCCCATTTTTTTATATCAGAAAAACCTAGCATTTTAACAGGGGTGTGTACACTTTTTATATCCAATACATATATATATAGCAGTGGTCTTTACAACATCTTCCGCTTTCTCATCTTATAATAATCACGGACAGGTGCAAGCAGGATCTTCACTGGTAGCTTCACACTAGCAACCTCAATGCTGGAAAACCCTTCGTTCCATCCCCTCCGGTTGCCACAGTGACCACTGATGCCTCCCAGATGGGGTGGGGGAGGCATTATCTAGACAGGACAGTCCAAGGCACATGGCAGGAACATGAGATGCATCTACATATCAATGTCCTGGAGATGAGAGCAGTGCTACTAGCGTTGCCAGCACTTCAGAGCTTTCTTCCTCTCGGGACAATTGCGATCAACTCGGACAATATGTCGGTGGTATGGTATCTAAACAAACAGGGAGGAACCAAGTCGTACCCCCTTTTCAGGGAGGCCATGCGATTATGGCAGTTGGCAGTGGCTTCCCACCATTTTCTTGTAGCAATGCACATTCCAGGGGAAGTCCAATGTGATTGCCGACAGGCTGAACAGAGCTATTCTGATGCTTCACGAGTGGTCCCTGAACAGTCAGGTTGCATAGCAGATTTTCCACAGGTAGGTCGCAGCAAGGCTGACCCCATTTGCCAGCCCCCTCAATACCAAATGCAGCAGCTACGTCACCCTTATCCCCCCTCAGGGGGAGTCACCTAGGGGCGCTCTAGTTCACGATTGGCCCTCCGGTCTACTGTATGCCTTCCCTCCTGTCCCTCTACTGACAAAGGTTATTCAGAAAGCGTAATCTTTGGGAAGTAAAATGATTCTGATTGCTCCACACTGGCCTCATCAAATTTGGTTCCCCTTTCTCCATCCATACCTAATGGACGCCCCCTGGATTCTGGACCCAAAACCAGATCTGCTGACTCATATGTCAGGGCAGCTCCATCCCTCTCTTCAGACCCTCCAGTTGACAAGCCTGGCTTCTCCACTTCCATCATTAGTCAGGCTTCATCATTTTTCGCCGGAAGTGGTTCATATTCTGTCTTACTCCCATAAGCCTTCCACCAGAAAAATCTATTCTAGTAAATGGAAGAGATTTTTCATATGGGTGCATGCAAGACAAATCGATCCTTATTCAGCTCAAATTTAGTCAGTCCTGGAGTTCCTCTCCATGCTTTTCAACCAGGGATCAGCGGCTGCAACTGTTAAGGTCCAGTTGGCGGCTATTTCCACCTTTCACGTCACTCATGAGCCTAGTCTCATGGCACATAGACTTTGTAAGGCATTCTTGAAGGGCACTATGCTGCTTCGTCCTCCAGTCTTTGACCCAGTTATGCCTTGGGGCTTAAATTTTGTTCTACAATGTCTCACTTCACCCCCCTTTGAGCCTACAGCCACTTGTGATTTAAAATATTTGGAAGACAATCTTTTTGGTAGCCATCACTTCAGCCAGACATGTCTCGGAGCTTCATGCCTTATCAATTACACCACCTTACTTCATTTTTCGCAAGGACAGGGTTTCTCTCAGACCAAACCCGTCCTTTCTACCGAAAGTGGCTTCGGTTAGTAATCTCAACCAATCCATTGAACTACCTGTATTCTTTCCAGAGTTCTCAAACAAGGCAGAATTTAACTTTCATCAGCTGGATGTGCACAGACAATTACGATTCTATTTACATAGAACAAAGGATCTTAGAAAATTGGATCAGTTGTTTGTCTCATTTTCAGAAAACAGGATTGGGTCTCCTGCTTACAAAGTCACCTTGTCTAGATGGATCTCCAGTTGTATTTCCTTCATTTATGCTTCAGGTGGCAGAGATTTACCATTTCGAGTGAAGGCTCACTCTACCCGATCTGTGTCTACATCTACAGCCTTTCAGGCCAGGTTGTCTATGGATGATATTTGTGCTGCGGCTACATGGGCATTTCCTCACACCTTTGTTGCTCAGTACAAGTCAGATTTGGTGTCTAGAGGCAGGTCTTTCTTTGGTTCCACAGTGCTTGGGATTATTTTCCACTGAGCCTCCCAGGATTCAGGTGCTGGGGACGCTGTCCCACGGGTAAGAATGTAGGCGAGATTAGACTACATAACATCAAGAAGTTATGCACTCACCTTAACGTTCGATGTATGTAGTCCATCTCGCCTCACATTCTTACTTACTCCCCCTCCTTCCCCCATCTTGGAGGACCTAGGGGTTAGGTATTGTTTCAAAATTCCTTTATGGTTGGTATGTTCTTCCTTCTCTGTGTGTTGTGTGGAGAGTGAGTGATTTGAGCTCGCAGCAAACTAGATCTGGGAAAAGGGAGCAGTGAAGCATGGGATACCTTCTTAGCCCAGCCAATTGAAAGGCTTCGAGCTAAAGTATGGCAGAGTCTGAGCCGAGGTTCAGCTCTGAACCCATGGGTAAGAATGTGAGGCGAGATGGACTACATCGAATGTTATGGTGAGTACATAACTTCTTGTTTTGTCTGTGGGTGTGGTTCTCCCTCTTCAAAATGGGAGTGTGTTTTTTGCATCTGCTGTGAAAGTGCAAAAACAAAGTGAAAGTTGTGCATAATGCACTTTTATGTTGGCGCCATGCAGAAACAGACTTGTTTGTGAAAAAGTATTCATTCTTATAGACTCAGTTACTTGCTAAGCTGTTGATTCATGAGCCTGTGTAGAAGCCTAACTGTACAGTTCTATGACATTTTTAGCCATTATGTTTTTAAGTATGAATAACTAAGGGGAGTGTAAATCAGGGGTGACTTTGCAGTTATCCATTTGTCCAGGGTACGTTTGAATAGTATGAGAAGTAAGTAATTTGCTTTATGTGGAGAGGAAGGATGCCAACGAAATGGTATTCTCTGTAATACATATCTGTTCCCCCAACGTGTTCTATCTTTAATACAAAAGAGATCTATCTTGTGGGTGGTCATGCCCTCCATTGGATTTCTGAATGTGCATTATGTGTGACAGAATAGGGTCTTTTGAGGCTCTGCATGAAAGGCAGTGATAGCCTCTCAGTATCCTGTATGACAGAGAAGGGGAACACATCTTTGAAATTGTGGATTTGTTTTGCTTTATTTTCTTAGTGAGGGCATTCAAGTTGTCAGTTTGGACCAAAGGGAGTGTTGTACTCTGATTCTTCTGATGAGTGGAGAATACAGTGGAATGGTCACACCCTGGACCAGGGTACCATACCTTCCAGTTTTACTTTAAACAGGGCTTTCTTGCAGTAATAGATTTGTAGTGATTGGAAGCAATTTGTCTTCATAGGTTCCCCAAGTCTCTGACTAATGGGTTAGTTTTTAGGGATGTATTGTGAATATGATCAGTTTTACAAGTGATTTTTTTGCTGCTTGTATGAAACTATTTTGCATTTCTTTGCATTTAGTTTGTCCGTGGTTTTGATATCAGCTGTTTGTTTGGGAAAGGCACTCGTGTAGAATCGTGGTGCCCTCTGGGGAGTTTGTGATGGCACCAAGTTTAGTCATCTGCAAACTTGGTCGGCTCTAAACACTTAACAGAAGCTTTGACCTATACCATGGGGTGCACCACTAAGGGCAGGCCTGAAGGAGATAACAGTAGCCCACCCTAGTTTCCTGGAGTCTGTCAACCCAGTTTGCTGTCCCAACGAATTCCTTGGGTATTGACATGTAGCTGGGTTAGTTTATATATGATACTACAGTGTGGGATTGTGTTGCTGTGTGGTGTGTACTGCTTTATCCTCATCCACTGTTTCAGTAATCCTCTCAAAGAAGTCAACCAGCTTAAGTAGGCAGGATCTGCCCCTGACCATTCCAAATTGACTGATCAAGGGTCTGTAGGTTACCCAAATATTCTGATTTTATTAATTCCATAACTACCTTTTCTAAAGCCTTACAGATGAGGCTGGTTAGACTTGTGGGTCTGCAATTTCCCAGGTCTGTTGATACCCCACTTGTGTGCAAGGGGATGACAGTTGCTGTCCTTCATTTGTTAGGCACAAAGCCTGTTTGGAGGCTGACCTGTTCTGTTTCAGCCTGGTCTGTAAGCAGCCTGCAAAGTGTTCTTGGCCTTTGATAATTCCTTTAGGGTGGAGCTTGTTAGTGGAAGATCTGAAGGAGGTATAGATGCAGGTAGGAAAGGAGTGAAGTTAATGTCTAAATACTTGAGCTTTGGCAGGCTAAGATCTGCCTGCATTCAACTGGAAGTATAAGTGAATTTAAGTACACTTTTATCTGCACTTTTTTCATATAGTACTGCATTTTGTGTTTTTATTGCTGAATATTAATTGAACTGAAAATTGTGGCTCTCTGTCTATACAGTTCCCTGTTCTTTTGGTGTTAATCTTGGTGGCTTTGAAATTGCACGCCCCTCTTGTAAATTTGTATTTGGATACTCCTGAGCCCATCTCATTTGCTCAGTCAACTGAGTGCAGTGAGATCTTATTCTGATTTCAGGCACTCCTACTGTGTACAAGAGAGAATTTGGGAAGAAAAAAAATTTCTAAGTTTCTTTCCTGCCTTTCCTGTAAGTACTCTAGTCCACATACAGATTTGCTGTATCCAGGACTATTTGTAAGCTTCTGAGCCCCCAAACCTTTGTTGGAGAGAGGCCTTCTAGCTTAATTCTGTTTCTTAGAACTAGCCATGTTTTTAGTTTCAGCACTCAAATCTGTTTCTTTGAGCTCAGCACCTGTTCAAAACTCATTGTAAGCACTAAATAAGCTACAAATTACTACAGCACTCAACTTTCCTCACTTGTCTAGAGGAAAGCAGTATTTAGTACTTAATAAATAAGCACCTATCCAGGCACGTCTAAGGGTCAGCTCACGGTGTTTTCTCCTGTCTACCTGATGAATCTGGGCATCTTCAGGCAATGCAGCAATTGCCTCATGTACACAGACAACCCTCTTCTACCACCCAACACTACAACCTGTGAGAGATGCACTTGTATAGCCAAACTGGAAGCAAAGCTCTCTGTACCCAAGACTGGAATAGACAGTCAAGAGGAGAAGGTAAACACTTGCATCACACCACACTCATCACATAGTCCCTCAAAACCTACACCACCAAAATGCACACATTCGCGGAGGCTGTCAATAAAAACCTGCCCATGCAAGAGGGACCTCCAAAGCCGAAACGCAAGCAACCTCCACCCCTCAACGCAACCCAAATGACACACAGCCCACAGTCTGTGTGCCACTCAACCACAGCCCATAAGGCATAACAATGTACCCAACACTCTAGACATAGGTGACTCTATAGTCAGGCACACTGATGTTCCACTCTGTCATCTGCCTGTCGGGTGCCAGGATCCACCACAATGCACGCACTCAGGTCACTCCACAACAAGTACAAATTTCTGTCATTGTCCACTGTGTGAATGACCCAAGACGTACATCCTTGGACTACATGAAAAGAGACACGGAGGAGCTCTCTGATCTTGTAGCCCAGGCAGGTATGACCGTAGCCCTCAGTAGCATCATGCCATCACCTAGAATGATACCACAGTACAAGGACAAAATGATTGACTTCAACAATTGGCTAAGCTTCTGGTGTCATTCTAAGGGGATCCAGTATTTGTCTTCCTGGGATGACATGATTGACAGACCACGATGCTTTGCCAGAGATGGCCTGCACCTGTCACCCTTGGGATTCCAGATAACTGGCTAAGGCTCTTGCCACCCCTATAGTGCCTTTTTTAGGCAACATTCAAATGACAAATTCACCACCGTAACAGGTACAAGCAAGCAAAATCTGAGGATAATGCTACTCAATGCTAGAAGTTTAACCTCAAAATGCACTCACTCGAGGCACTCCTTAAAATGGAGAACATAGACATCTGTGCAGTGGCAGAGGCCTGGTTCAAAGCTCCAGAGAGCACCCCTTCATTACCAGGCTATAATTCATACCACACCTTTCGGCCACCTAACCCGGACCAAAGCACTAAAGGTGGAGGCATGTCCGTATTTAAGAATATCCACACCTCCAGGCTAGTTGCACGGCATAATGCATCCGAGATTATCCAAGTGCAACTAACACTGGGCAAGACCGCAATCCAAATTGTAGCTTGCTGCAGACCTCCCACCATGCCCCAGGATTCCCACTCCTCATTTAATATTGGGGTACAACCCAACAACTTAATAATGGGCAATTTCAACTATCCCACCATTAACTGGGAAAACTACTCATGTACTAACTCTTTTTTGCTCAACGTTTTCTGGAATTCATAAATTCCAATGCCTTGGATCAACTTATTCACACCCCAACCAGAGGCAGCAATATCCTAGACCTGGTCATTACCAACATGGGCGAGTGGTGTTCCACACCAGAGGTCAATTCCTTGTTGGTCAGATCCGACCACAAGCTAATCACCCTAGACATCCACATCCCACCCCACTCCCATTAGTGAAACCACTGTAAAATAAACTTCTCCAAAGTCAACTTCACACTTCTTAAGACAGAAGTGGCAAACTTCATGACACCCATGCATACAGACAATAGAGGGACGACTGCTGAATCCTACATAAATGCACTTTATAAGCACTTAAACGAGTGCATGGATCGTACTAGCCCTAACAGAACCAAGATGCTATCCTCCAAAAAAAGAAGCCAATCTGGTGGTCCTCTGCCATAAACAAACTACAACAGAAGAAAGAAACTGTTGCAAAAGAGTAAAATCCCATGACTGGAGGAGCTCCCCTGGTCAGCCTCAGTAAGAAGCTGAGATCTCTCATAAAATCCCCCAAAGCTAATTATGAAAACAAAATTGCCACTCACTCTAAAGACCACCACAAAGCATTCCATAGCTGTCAATCTCAATGGCAACACTCAGATCTGCTTTGAGTTACAGCACAATGGCACTAAATATACAGAACCAACTGATATTGCCAACATCCTGGCAGATAGGTTCAGTGCTAAGTTTACCCCCCTCTCACCCCCTAGAGGGCCCATCTCTATACCGGAAGAATGCAAAGTTCCTGTAATCACGGCTGCACAGGTAAAAAAACACTCTTCAAAGCCTAGAACACAGCATCCATGGGACCTGACAGTATCCCAGGCTGCGTTCTACACGAACTACAGAACGAGCTGGCACCCCACCTAAGTACCATGTTCAATCATAGCCTCACCTCAGGCTTTGTGCCCACTGAATGGCACACTGCAGTTATCCCACTACACAAAGGGGAAGCCACGATGGACCCCGGGAACTACTACCCCATTAGCCCGACAAGCCTGGTCTGCAAGGCCATGGAACGTATCATCATGGAACTCATAAACAGAGACATTGGTAATCTCCAAACTCTAAACCCCACCCATTTCGGGTTTGTAAAAGGCAGATCATGTCTCCTAAACCTGAAAAACTTCTTTGAAGCAGTCACCAAAACCATAGATGAGGGTAAGGTGCTTCACACAGCCTATCTAGATCTTGGTAAGGCTTTCAATACCATCTCCCACTCTGGAATTATAGATAAACTCTAAACTAGGTATAAATCCCTATGTCACAAGATGGGTTGCCAACTGGCTCATGGACAGAACCCACACTGTGAAAATAGCAGACTCCAGATATGACTTCAGACCAGTGACAAGTGGAGTACCACAGGGTTCAGTCCTGGGTCCTCTCCTGTTAGCCTGTACTTCAGAGACGTAGATACCAAACACAGAAGGTCTTTGGCTAATGAAGTTTGCAGATGACTGCAAACTGGGAGTCATAATCGAAACTCCTAATGATGTGGGCATCCTACAAAAGGGCCTCACTGAGACAGATGCCTGGTGTCAAAGCCATGGCCTGAAGCTCAGTGCCAAAAAGTGCACTGTCATCCCCTTTGGTAAAAACTCTGTACCCATGAACTACCACATAGGTGGTAGTCTACTCAGTACCGAAAGTGTGATAAGAGACCTTGGGACACAGGTGGACAGTAATAATAATCACATCCCACAGTGGTCAGGAAATCCTATGTGGCACACCTCATCACAAAAGGTTTCGCATCCAGAAAAAAAAAGAGGTCATTGTTTCCCTCTACTCATCACTCATTAGACCCATTATAGAGTGCAGTGCCCCTTTTGGTATGTACCTCACAAGATATTTACAACTGGAGAGGCCAGAGAAATACCTCACAGAGGATTACTGGCCTCAAACAGATACCCTACACAGACCGTCTCAGACTCCAGCTTTACTCCGTCGCATATCGCCTACTCAGAGGCAATCTCTGCCTGACATACAAAGCTATGTCAAACCCAGAGCTGTTGGACATGCTCCACTGAACAAAATCCTAATCCTTCCGAACTACACGCTGTAGCGACCTAAACCTTGTCACCACAATAAACAGAACATGCTGGAGGGATAGATTCCTGTCGCAGAGACTTCCCATGCTCTGGAACAAACTACCTATCTATATCAAACAAAGCTCCTCATTAGCACTCTTCAAGAAAAATCTTGATGACTGGATGGGAGATAGGAAATTCACCCCAGGGATCACTTCTGTGGCTCTGCTCAACAGGGGCACAGGAAAATAATTTTCTTGGGTGGCAAAAGCCTGGGTACCTTTTTGGCTAGGCTTATATAGGCCCTAGAGCCAATAGCCTAGTACCTACCTATGAACCTATATATAGATAGATAGATAGATATATCTATATCTATATATATATATATATATATATATATATATATATATATATATATATATATATATGCAGGTGTAATGCAAACAAACAGAATTTGGCCGAGTCCATATGTTCAAACTTGTAATAGTTCGAACACTGAAGTAAAAAAAGAAAAAAACACTCCCCTTACTTAAATATACCAACTCCGAGATTGCAATACATTGCGGAAAAGGGAAATCTTCCCATTCCGCACTGCACAGAGATCTTCATTCAGTCCGACTGAACATTTACAAGTTCGAACATATGGTCTCGGCCATATGAGGTTCGAACTTGTTATATGTTCAGTCTACTGAAGGGGACCCATATATATATATATATATATATATATATATATATATATATATATATATATATATATATATATAGAATTTGGTGAATGCAGGATTAATGGAATAAATCCTTGGAGCAGAAGACTGGCAGATCTAGAAATTCAAATCAGAGAGCAATACACTAATACACACACACTCTGATTCCAACCTTGGAGTGCTGTGATCTTGATGTTACTATATTTAAGTAGCTAATGTGCAAGTGCCACACGGTGTCAAACACACTGCAAAAAAGATTTAAAGATGTAACACCAAGTTTCAGAATATCCTGTTTCTTGTTTGAATCACAGTTCTTTTTTTTTTTTTTTTTTAAGAATTGGGACATCTCATCTCTCACTTTCTCACTTCTGAAAGGAATCCTTTATACCTACATTCATACACATATATGCAGGTATACTATACAATATGATAAGAAACTATACTGTACTGTACAATACTACACTATACTATACTACAAGCTTATAAGGTCTATATACTTTCTGAACACCAGCTTAGATGATATTTCCAGAACTGCACAAAATATTGTACTCTGTCTTTTCAGATACCTTTGAAAAGCATAACAACTTATTGTTTTCTTTTAATGACTCTTTCTGTATATCCCTATGTCTGAGAAGTATTATATCATCAAAAGGAGAGACTGAGAAATATTGTATGATGTTAGAATGTTAGAGAGTGTACTGCAGGTGTGATCTGTAATAAGAGAAAAATGAAACTGAATTTATACCTTTATATAATGTTACTGTCATATTCCATCTAGCATAATGTTCCTCACTTCTGGAATCCACATTTGTGCAAGTTAATAAAACTAAATGCTGATCAGAACACAGGAAATACAATAGCAAAATGAAAATAATTGTATATATTTATTTGCTCTTTCTTAACTAGAGATTATTGGAATCATTCCCAAATCTACAGAATGCAGCCAGCTGACATTTTGTTAGCTTAATTGAATAACCAATTGGAAATGGTATTAACATCAAAATAATGACAGCATTCAGGAATACGTGGAAGAAATGTAAGATGGATCTTATTTTGGAAATAAGAGAAAAACGACTCTGTGGGTGAGTAGGATATGCAGTGTAATCAGAAAGTTGGAAAATGAGCAGACATAATGGGCCAAGCAATCTTTACATACTGTCAGAATCTAACTTCTGTATTTTAACGGTCACTGAAGGCTAATAAAGTGGTAGCACAGGATGCCATAAGGATGGGATATAAGAGCTCATACTGAGCTGCATTGGAACAACAGAAAGAAGAAAAGCATGAAGGACAGTTACATATACTCCGCAGGAGTCCACAAGATAGAAAACAGGTGTCTTGCTCAAAGGAAGGAAGGAAGAATCTAAAATAGTATAATATTCAGGAAAGCTAAAAGTGGAATTTGAAGAGAGATGGTGGTCAGTAGAACAGCCTAACAGAGGAGCAAATGACAGTAAAGTTGTGAAGATTTTTAGGCACATGAGACAGGTGCAATTAATACAAGTTGGAACAACTGAAAAGAATAGTACCTATCGAATAGCAAGTCAGGAAAAGAGATGTACTAGATAAAAGATGACATTCCAGTCACTGTTTGCAGAATTTATTTTGCATGACTTCTGATATGATTTTTAATTATTCTTAGAAGAGAAAGTGCTGCAAGTGAATTTGCCTCCTTTTTAAATATTTTAAGAATGAAAACTACAAAGACTTTCATTGGAATACATTTTCATACCAAGGTAGAAAAAAAAAAAGATACAAGACTGGAGCCAGGCAAAAGAAAATGAAGAATACTGTCTTTGTATTAGTGTGGGAAAACAGGAGACTGAAGTGTTTTCCAAATGCCAAGAAAACACAGGCTCATTGAAAACCCAGACAAAACTATTTTTCACAACAGGTAGTAGATACTGTGGATAAACTTCCTGCCAGCATACTGCAAGACAGACAATGTAGGTCTTCAGTTCCATTTATTTTTGTGGTAACGACCCTGCTTTCCTTTTGAATGGAAGAGAGTTCTCTTTCATGTGAAATAAAAACTGCAGTTCTGCTCACTGTTTATATGAATACATAGGGACATTTTACATTTGTGCAAGCAAGTTCAAACAACATGGTTATTCTGATCTTGGGAAAAGGAATATTCTGTTAGGATGTACTTCTAGAAGAATTCTTAGGGAAGAGTGAAGAGATGGACAGATACTGCAAACTGCATCCAGTACTAGTAACACAAATCACACCGAGAAATAAACTCAGAGCTACTATGAAATGAAAACCACCCCTCTTTACTCCCATATTTCACTTTGGTACTCTGACAATGGAAGTTTTGTCTTGAATATGCATACATTTTGCCTAAACTCAAAAAAATAAATAAAAATATATATATATATATATATATATATATATATATATATATATACACATACATACACACACACACACACACACACACACACACACACACACACACACACCAAAAACATGCATGCATATGTATGTGAGATACAAGACAAAATACGCAGAGTCCCTCAAGGTTTCAGTAAGTCAAGTGTCACACAGACACACACACACACACACACACACACACACACACACACACACACACACACACACACACAGTCCAAAAAAACAAACATCGTTACAAACTTTCCACGAGGTGTTCTCAGTGGAATGACTATATAAAATACTCCCCAGATTTGAAACAATATGAACCTAGTACTGGTATTAACTGTTATAAAAAATAAATAAATAAGTTAAAAAAATTAAGCTGTCTGTTTGAATAAATCTGTTAAACTAATAAATCAAGTAAAAAAATCCAATCCAGGATATGTCGAATTCACAGTTTCTTTATTAGTAAGCACAGACGGGCAATCCATAAGAATTAAGTGTGATATGTATACGTGATGTAAAAGAGGTATGGCAATTAGACATATATATATATATATATATATATATATATATATATATATATATATATATATATACATACACACAAACACAATTTTGTTTTTTCGTATGTTCATATTTATAAATGTGCTGCAACATGATCCAGAAATCGATTAAGCAGAAAATCTTATACATGAGTGAGTACAAATAGATAGACAGACAGACAGATAGATACATGTATACACATTTACAAGACAGAGCAATTAGCAGTGTGCACCAGTGAGGGGTTTGTCCACTGGCCATTGCCTTATCCATTCTTTCAAGGGATGAAGGGACAGTGACAGGCTCCAGAAAATATCAAATTGTTAGGGCTGGGCTTTCTTATGCTTTATCCACTGTTACCATCATGTCTCCATTATAGTCTATGGATGCTTTCCAACACTAACAGAGCCCCGGCATCACCAAGGAGAGTGTCTGTTGTATTACAGCAATAAACTGAATTGTGAAAATATACAAAACAGACCACTGTTAAATGAAGATTTAACACCAAACTAGGCTCAAAGTATTCAAGTGTCAGTGGAAACAACTACAAACCAAGTTAGTGAATTGTGACAGAATTTATCTAAAATGTTCAGTTAAAGTGGATACTCAGCACTCTAAAATAAAGCATGTATTCTTTGTGGGAAGATGCCACATAATACCCATGACTCTTGGTTGAAAGGAAAAGGACCATAGAACACGCTACAAGAATGACCATATTGAATGGGTAATATTCGATAGAGATAAAAAGATGCAAATGATAAGCACTAATTGCAGAAAAAGTCAAAGACAACAAATGTATATAAGGTGGTTGATGCAGACAGAGACACTGGCTCAGCCAAAGCAAAGTGCTGCAGAATTTGGCAAAGATGAGTTAATGAGTCTGTAATAATTCAATATGTCTGAAAGCTTCTTCAGAATAATGTGGGCCACCCTTAAATATCAGGAATGGAGATGAGCTGAATATGGGTAACTCTCTCAATGTCAACATTTAAATCAATCAAACTCTCTTTGCATGTTGGAACAATTCTAGATTTTTTTTTTTTTTACCTCTGAAGGTCCGTCAACCATAGGGATGGGAATTCTTCAAACTCAGCTGAAATAGTCTCCTCTTTTTGTCAGTTCTTCCAGTAAAAATGGTAACACCATTCAAACTCTCCTGCTGTCTCTAAAATGTAAATGGCTGTGTGTCATGCATATTGTCAAGTGGTAAAGAAAAGTTCCAATCTTCTTCTGACACTAATCTTCAAAATTCTGAAACTTGACACTACCACCACACTCACATCAAATTCACTCTCCAAACTTTCCATTTATTCATTCAGATCTCATGCCTTTGGTGCTCTTACTATAAACAGACCTAGCCCTGACTACACCTTCTCCATCTTAGAACTTAAGGCCCGGGGATGCCCTTCATCTCCAGGGGAGGGCAGCCAGGTCTTGATTTTTTCTTCCATAAGTCCCTCCTATTCCTTTTCCCATCCCACTCACCCCTCTCTATAATAGCAGATTAAATAAATAAACAAACAATTAAATACGTTTGTTCAATTATCCCATATTTTCCACACAATGTATAACAGCTGTTTTTTTTCTGACTTATTGCTGATGTATATATTCCTTAAATGTAACTCTTTGCTTTGCTTGCACATGCTATTTCTATACTGTCATTTTAATGTGTTATACATCTGTATGAACTGCATATATTTTGTTCCATGAATGTGGCTGAAAGAGGTCCATCTGGATCAGTCCACTGCAAGAGTAAAAACAAATAAGCAAATGAAAAGCAAATGTTTGTTGATGCTGAGACAATGTCACTTCTTAAAGTAAAATTAAGGTACCAATGATGTACAATGGTAAATTAGAGATGTGAGACCTATATGTTTGTAAGACAGGAGGGCCAGGATTGTTTGGCAGAGTATATATATATATATATATATATATATATATATATATATATATATATATACATACACACACACACACACACATGAATTTAAACTGAACTAAATGCTACTAACACATTAAATATACTATCACACAAAACAGTGGCAATAATGTCACTGCTAAAAATTGTCAAAGCTATAGCTAAGCAAGTGTTTTTGATTGATTCCTCGCCTCAGTTCTATCCCTACTACCCTTAACCTTCCCTGAGTACCCCAATAGCTCCTTACTGGACAATTCCACTTGTAACCCTCTGCAAGGTATGCCTCTCAACTTTCCAGAGGGCAGACCTTGTACAATGAACCAAGTCATAAAGGCCCGATATATAAGGCCTCAAATCAGGTGTAACAGAGGGCCGCAAGGAACCATCATACTGTGAATGGTCAGTCAAAGTACCTAACCTGGGGTCCAAATATGTAGTGACAACAATGTACTAGACATACTCCCGTACATCATGAGTTGGATGTCTGTCAGTCCCCATTTAATCTTCAATGCCCTTAGTGTCACCTGGTCTTCAGAAGGTGTCACAAAGGACACAACCTATCCCTTACCCATTCCTAGGATAGGAGATCTGGTCCTTTGTCCCTTCATCCTATTCCCTCACCCTAGCTGACTCTTTCACTGCCTTAGATCCATTCTAGAACCTAGGTTGTCATCAGTACAGACGGACGTGTTGTCTCTGTACCATCATGCCAGCAATGCTAAACAAGCTGGAGATATTAAAAGGCATGAAGTTCAGGCCTGGCATACAACAAAATGCTAATCTAAGGTTTCATAAAGTCTGGCCCAAGAGGAGGTAATGTAAAAGGTAGCTTGGAAAGTGTCACACTTGAGATATCTACAACCTGCTCACAACTACCACACGGTTCTACAGAAGCTGTAAGCGGCACTGACACATTGAGCATGCTCCAGAATGTGCCTTCCTAGAAATGGCTGGAGAGCTGCGAATAGGTCCTGACAAATAAAAATATGTAGATTCTGGACAGAGCTTACATACTCGGATCCTTCTTTGCTTATTTGATTGATATGGGATGCCTTATTTTATGGAACTGGCACTATATTAGCACATAAGCTGCTAGATGCCATGGAGATTACTGATAACTGCTAAATAGAATTACAGATTAATCAAAACAGAAGTTCTTAGTCTAGTCAGGAGTTTGGAGAATTTTGTCCAGTAACATCCACGCATAATCCATACATCTTTCTATTTTTCTAAACTGCTTGTCCTGTAACAATCACAGCAGTAACAAGATGAGCAGGGCAAACTATCCCCAGCAACATTCCACAGCTCATCCTGCCATATCCATACATATTTCAGACAAAAATAATAAATATAACATCTTCAATGTATCCTCAGTCTGCTTCAGAACCTCCTTCTGTGGACAATGCCTGGTTACCTTTTCCAGGAGGTACTTAGGGGGCATCCTTACTAGGTGCCCAAACCTAACCTTAACTAACTTCTCTCGGACATATCTCTCAACCTCTAAGACTGAGAAATTTGGACAAAGCCATATATAATGGGGGGACAAAGGCCCAAAAATAGGAACAATTTTTAAATATTGCTCTTACAAACATAGAAAATTGATAGAATAACAGATTTTGCATTCGCGTGATTTTTCTGAAGAGTATGAAGTCTGTAACTCAAATGTCTGTCATTATTTTCTGACTTCAATCCTCAATGATTTGCCAGTGATTTACCAGAAAAACAAAATTTTATGAGGAGCAGATCAAAAATATTAGGCAAAAATCTGGACATTCTGCGATAATCTGTACAGTTGAGAGGTATGCTCTCGACACAGAGAATGAGTAGTTTAACTCCAAGGTGCAACCAGTTTAATGAGCTTCTCATTCCATAAAGAAAGTATGGCCAGCAACCCCTACAAATGAGCATTATTTCTGCTTCTTCTACCCAGGAACCTATGCTTTTGGTCACTACACAAAGCTTGTGACCATAATTAAAGGCTAGGGACATTGTGATTTAATTCAGGAGCTTTGTTCTATAACTTAGCTCTCACTTCATCATCACAATCTGACACAATACTTAAAGTACCACTGCAGCCATCCATGGTTAACTCCTGATCCACTTTAACCTCACTGAGTAACAAGACCCTATGATACTTATCACGCTTCCCTTGCTGTAACTATTCCCTTCTCATTTGAAATATGAGAGATACTTTTCTCTAACAAAAACAGGAATTTTGATTTGGGGATGTTCCAGTTTATGCTGTAGATCACACCAACTTGAGAACAAAAGGACAACATTGTCCACAAACAGCAAAGATCAATTTCTAATATTCCAAGACTGAAAACTTTCCAAACCTTAATAGCTTGTCCATAAAAAAATCACAAATAAGAACAGAAATAAGACATCCTTGGTTGAGTCCTGTAATCTCAGAAGTGCAGTTACAATGCTCGGTCCACAAATTCAGAGACTGAATGACATACACCAGCATCTTTGGGATCCCACAGAACATTCAGGGGAACATATTCATAGGGATTCTTCAGGCTTACAAAACATGTTTAAACTTCAATGATCCTTCTAATATACATGCAAGAACAAACAGCTGATGCACTGTCCAGAGCCAGGGCAGAAACTGTACTACACATTCTGTATCAGAGGCTTGACTATCAAATAAAGACTCCATTCCTGCACCCTGGCATTGACTTTCCCTAGGAAGTGCAGCAGCATGATCCATCTGTAAGTGAAATACGCCCTCCTGTTTTCTTTTTTGGAAATGGGGACACCACCTCAGCTTGCCAACACAGGTACTGTCCCTGCCTTCCATGCAACATTGAAAAGGCACATTAGGCCCATAACATCACAAAACATTCATTATCATAGCATTTTCTTTGTATTTCATCATCTCCCATAGCCTTGACCATTTGGAATTGTTTCATTGCTACAATTACCTCATCTACAGAAAGTGACCTATCTCACCAGTTTCTTTTAGGACTGCCTCTTCTAAGAGGAACATGTCAGTGTTAATGACTTCCTCAAAATGTTCCTTATACCTCATGACAATGTGCCAGCCGAGTACAGTATTTTTTCACCCTTACTGAGAAATGTCTATGTGATATTCCACCTTCCCTACCCTTCTGAACAACTGGAGTTTGCCAAAATTCTAGAACTTCTTTGAGATCATCTGGATGTAATTCTGCATGACCTTGCTAAAACTCCATGCATACATAGTCCTTCACCGCAACAACTGCTGCAGCTACTGCCTTCCTAGCCTGAGTGTACCTATAAGTCAAATCTGGAGGATCCACCTGTTATCACTGCATGAAAAGCCTCTATCTTTAATGTGATGAATTCTCTCAGTATGTCTACCAATGAGATCCTACAGTTCCTCTCATTACAAACATGAGAAGTTTTCGGCCAAAGTGCCAAGCCTTTGCCTCAACCATTGAGGTCTTGAACAGAATCTATTCAGAGTCCACATCACTAACCTCACCCTGCATGCGGGAGAATTTCTTTCAGAGGTGTTATATTGAGCTGTTCCCATACAAAATATCTGCTAGGCATTCAGAGGGCATTTCACTACATGTTTTGATTTCCAGGGTCCATCTACTGATTGCCCAGCTGTCTAATTCAAGTCAATAGCAAATGGCGATCACCTGACAGCTCAGCATGTCTTTTAACAGGCTTGATAGTTGTTGCTGAAGCACCTACCAAGAGGAAAAAACGCTGAGAAAAGAAAGGAGCCACTTTTGAGATTTTAAGTATTTTCTTCTGATTTATTTCTTAGAAAAACTGCATTGCCGCCTACTTTTCGGCGTTTTCTTGCTTGCAAAATTGATATCTGTGTTAGAAACAGTATTTAGAACATACCTAGAGCCTGTTTATTGCATTTTTTGTGTTGCACTTAATTTAAAATCGTTTTTTCTTAAAATTGCATTTTACCTGCCTCGGACCTAGCACACACGTGTTGGGGTCATTTATTACACTGTTCTGACTAGTTTGCTTCTTGTGTGTCTCTGCTATCCTTAAACAAAAACAAAAAAAAAATCTTGCTATTTTCCCACTTTCTATAATTTAAAAAAGTTCAGTTACAGAGTTGCTGTTCTGAACTGTTTGTAAGTTTCTTGGAGGCCAGTGCTTACTTGGGCTAAAGGGAAGTCTCTGTGTTCACCAGTGGCAGTGGTTAACACTGAGCAGCCTGCCTGTCCCTGTAGGAGTGGTTACTGCCTAAAAACTGTAGTTTTATTGGCCATTTTGGGTCAATTCCAAACTCCTTGATCTCTCTCTCTTAAAACCCTGCAGCCGGGTGGTTTTGGCGTGTTTCAAAGCTTGATAGTTGTTGCTGAAGCACCTACCAAAAGGAGAAAACGCTGAGAGAAGAAAGGAGCCACTTTTGAGATTTTAAGTATTTTCTTCTGATTTATTTCTTAGAAAAACTGCATTGCCGCCTACTTTTCGGCGTTTTCTTGCTTGCAAAAGTTGATATCTGTGTCAGAAACAGTATTTAGAACATACCTAGAGCCTGTTTATTGCATTTTTTGTGTTGCACTTAATTTAAAATCATTTTTTCTTAAAATTGCATTTTACCTGCCTCTGACCTAGCACACACGTGTTGGGGTCATTTATTGCACTGTTCTGACTAGTTTGCTACTTGTGTGTCTCTGCTATCCTTAAACAAAAACAAAAAAACAAAAAAATATTGCTATTTTCCCACTTTCTATAATTAAAAAAAAAAAGTTCAGTTACAGAGTTGCTGTTCTGAACTGTTTGTAAGTTTCTTGGAGGCCAGTGCTTACTTGGGCTAAAGGGAAGTCTTTGTTGTCACCAGTGGCAGTGGTTAACACTGAGCAGCCTGCCTGTCCCTGTAGGAGTGGTTACTGCCTAGAAACTGTAGTTTTATTGGCCATTTTGGGTCAATTCCAAACTCCTTGATCTCTCTCTCTCTCTTAAAACCCTGCAACTCTCTTTTTGCGCGGTCTTGCGCACAGAGCAGTGTCGGGCAGCGCCGGTTAGCTGGGGTATACTATTCCTGGCTCCACAAAGTCTGCGCTGCAAATTTTCCCTTAGAACTAGGCAAGCCTCATCTCAAGTGCTTCAGATCAACTGCTCTTATTGCAGCACTTGCATAACCCAAATCAGCAATTGTCCAAATCTCCTAGATAGCACTATTATTTTCCAAATCTCTTAGACAGCACTATTATAATACAGCATAAGACCCTCGATTGTCCGCAAGGCAAGTGAAATTTACTTTTCCAAGCATGCCCAGAGGTCAGCTTCAGGTATACTCTCCAGTTCATCTGGTGGAATTGGGCATCCTGAGGCAATGTCACAACTGCCTCATGTATACAGACAACCCTCTCCTCTTACCTCTAGACACAAACACTTGTGAGAGATGCAAATACACAGCCAGACTGGAGGCTAAGTGCTCTCAACCCATGACTGTAACAGACAGTCAAGAGGAGAAGAGACACACTAGCATCACACCACCAGTCACACATGGATATACAAAACAAGCACTGGCAAAACATACACATAAATACACAAAAACATATTTGGAGGCACTAGGTACCAATCTGAAAAAGAAACAGGGCCTTCCAAAGCAGACAAGCAAGCAACCTGCACCTCCAAACACAAGCCAGAAAACACATAATTCACCTCAGCAGTGTGCCTCATGACAGCCCCTAAGGCAAAACACCATACCCAACATGCTAGTAATAGGAGACTCTATAGTAAGGCACACAGATGTTCCACTCACCAGGCTGAACAAGGAGAAGGTTACTGTCAACTGCCTGTCGGGTGCTAAGATCCACCACATAACACAGGCACTTAGGTCACTCCAGAACAAGTACAAGTATGACGTTGTCATTGCACATGTTGGTCTGAATGATCTAAGACGTCCCTCCCTGGACTACATGAAAAGAGACATTGAGGAGCTCTCTGATCATGTAGCCCAAGTTGGTATGACCCTGACCTTGAGTAGCACATTACCTTCACATAGAATGATACCACAATACAAAGACAAAATGATCAATTTTAACAATTGGCTAAGCTTCTGGTGTCATTCTAAGGGGATCTAGTGTCTGTCTGCCTGGGATGACATGATAGCCAAGCCTCGCTGTTTTGCCAGAGATGGTTTGCACCTGTCACCCCTAGGCTTTCGAATACTGGCCAAGGCTCTTGCCGTCCCCATAGTGCCTTTTTTAGGCAAGGCTCAAAGGACAAACCAACCACCGTAACCAGTACAGGTAACCAAAAACTAAGGCTAATGCTACTCAACGCCAGAAGTCTCAACCTCAGAATGCACGCACTTGAGGCACTCCTCAGTATGGAGAAAATCGATGTTTGTGCAGTGACGGAAACCTGGTTCAAGGCTCCAGAGAGCACCCCAGCACTACCAGGTTACAATTCATATCATACCTTCTGGCCTCAGTTACTGGATCGCAGTACAAAGGCGGGAGGTGTATCCATATTCATCAAGGATACCCACATCTCCAGATTAGTGGCGCAGCATGATGCCCCAGAGATCATCCATGCGCAACTATCAGCAGGCAAAACCACATTTCAAGTCGTAGCCTGTTATAGATCACCCACCATGTCCCAAGATGTTCACTCAGCATTCCTTGAGGCATTGAAAAATGTAAAGGTCCTACCCAACACCATAATTTTGGGTGATTTCAACTACCCTGGTATAGACTGGGCGAACTACCAAAGTTCTAACTCCTATGCCCAGCGATTCATAGAATTTATAAATTCAAATGCCCTTGAACAACTGGTATGTTCTCCCACTAGAGGGGACAACATATCGGATTTAGTCATCACAAATATGGGCACCCATTGTACCACACCCGTTATCACTCCCTCTCTGGTCAGATCAGACCACAAACTGATAACCCTGGACATCCTCACCCCTCCACCTCCCCCAGTCAAAGAAACCATCACAAAAAAACTTTCCAAAGCAAACTACAAACTACTTTTGTCAGAAGTGGAAAGCTTCACTGTTCCCTTGCAGAAGGTAATGATATCCAGGATGCAGAATCCTACACCAAGGAACTTTATATACATCTTCAGGATTGCATGGACCGTGCTATCCCAAATAAAACCAAGACTCCTTCCTCAAGCAAGAAGAAACCAGTCTGGTGGACCCCGACCATAAGCAAACTATACAATAAAAGGAGGACACATAAAAAAAAAGGCCAAATCTCAAGTAGAAAAATCATCCCTGATCAGCATTAGTAAGAAATTGAGGGCCCTCATCAAGTCAACTAAAGCCAATTTCAAAAAGAAAGTTGCCAAGGATGCCAAGGATAACCATAAGGCCTTCTATGGTTACATCAAAAACCTAAATGGCAACGCTCAGGTCTGTTCTGAGCTAGTAAAAAAATGGAACAAAATACACTGACCCCACTGACATTGCCAACATCTTGGCTGACAGGTTCAGTGCAAATCCCCCACCACCACCACCACCACCACCTGCAGGGCCTATTACTATTCCAGGGGATTGTGTAACTCCAATTATTACTGATACGTTGGTTAATAAGGCTCTATCTAAAGCTAAAAGCACTGCCTCCATGGGACCAGATGGTGTCCCGGGCTGTGTCATACGCGAGTTTCAAAATGAATTAACCCCGTATCTGAATACCCTGTTCAGTCTCAGCCTCTCAACAGAATATATGCCCATAGAATGGTGTACAGCAATGGTGGTTCCGCTGCACAAGGGTGGGCCCACAACCGACCCTGGGAACTACCGACCAATAAACCTGACCAGTCTGATCTGTAAGGCAATGGAGTGAATCATTATGGAACTCATAAATGGAGAGATTGGGAACTTCTAAACACTTGACCCCACACAGTTCGGCTTCGTCAAGGGCAGATCATGCCTCCTGAACCTGGTGGACTACTTTGAAACAGTTACTCAGGCTATAGATAAGGGAGAGGAGGTACACACGGCTTACCTTGCTAAAGCATTTGACACCATTCCCCATTCAGGTATTATTGATAAACTCACCAACCTGGGCATAAACCCTTACGTCACAAGATGGATCACAAACTGGCTCTCAGACAGATCCCACAAAGTAAGAGTAGCGGGATCTATGTCCAAATCCAGACTAGTAACGAGCGGTGTGCCTCAGGGGTCTGTCCTGGGGCCCCTACTGTTTGGCATATACTTATCAAAAGTACAGGCAAGCACTGAAGGGCTGTGGCTGACCAAGTCTGCAGACGACTGCAAACTGGGTGCTATAACAGAGTCTCTGGCCGACATGGATATCCTCCAGAAGGGCCTTAATGAGACTGAAGCATGGTGTCAAAGCCATGGTCTCAAGCTAAATGCTAAAAAATGTGTAGTAATCCCCTTTGGAAAAAAACAGAGTTCCTGCGAACTACCACATAGGAGGTAATCCCCTGAAATCTGAAGATGTAATAAGGTATCTAGGGACCCAAGTAGATAGTCAGCTTTCCTTTGATAACCATGTTGCCAAGGTGGTTAGAAAATCCTTCTATGTGGCCCATCTCATCATGAAAGGGTTCACATCAATATCTAAGGATGTAGTGGTGCCCCTCTACTCTTCCCTCATCAGACCCATTATTGAGTACAATGCACCAATTGGAATGTACCTGGTCAGGCATCTCCAGCAGCTGGAGAGACCACAGAGGTACCTCACTAAGAGGATTACTGGCCTCAAACAGTTGCCCTATGCAGCATGATTGAAAAAACTAAGGCTTTTCTCTGTTGCATACCGCCTTCTCCAGGGCGATCTCTTTCTAACATACAGAGCCATGTCCAACCCAGAACTGTTGAACATGCTCCATCTTAGCAAAACCAAATCTACTCGAGCTACATGCTCTAGGGATATAAACCTCAGCACAACAATGAATAGAACATGCTGGAGGGATAGATTCCCTTCGCAAAGACTTCCCTTGCTATGGAACAAGGTCCCGATCTACATAAGACAGAGCCCCTCACTATCACTCTTCAAGAGGAACCTTGACAAGTGGATGGGTAACAGAAAGTTCACACCAGGGATCATACCAACAGCTCTACTAGATAGGGGCCAAGGGTACTAGCTGCTAGATCAAGGGCCTAGGGAACTAACCAAAGGGGCGGTGAATACCGCACAACGTGGCTGGGCTAATATATGCCTTCGGGCAGATAGCCCAGTACCTACCTATGAACCTATGAACCTATGAACCTGAGTGCCTGGAATATATAACCCCAGTTCTGATGATATGACTACAACATCAGTAACTGACCTTTGGCTCAAAGTGCTCTGGTCATTTACACCAGCTTTGCATCTGAGCATGTTTTTCATAATGAACAATCCATGCTATCGCAAAAGACAAGTAACAGTTTACCATTTAGGATGAGATCAGGCAAGCCACATCTTTTAAATACACCTCTCTGGACACCATTCTACATGGGTCATCTGGCCACCAGATACACACCAGCAAAAATAACTCCGAAGTCTAGATCTAGAGCTGAATTCAAGTATTCATATTCCAGGCAAAAACATTTTAATCTTTGAATGATCTATTTTGCAGGCCAAAGTGGTTTGCTCTTTGCTTGGCCCCTCCTTTTACACAAATCTGTCAAAAATAATCTATCCGGGACATAAAAACTCTAAATAACTTAGCTTTAAGGACCATACGACACACATCCCCCTCCACAGCAATAAGGTCATGATCACAGAAAGAAAACATTCACAAGGGCAACATATCACAGGCATTTAGTGTCCGTTTTTAATCAAATAAAAGGTGCGTCAATGATAAATGCAGTATGTCTGCAATGTAGGGTATTTTCTCAAGTAAAGCATTATTGTGATACAGAACTGAAAGGAACAAAGCAGTAATGCTAATGGACTGACATGGTTACCTCACAAAAAAGCTCAGTGGTATTCATCTATTTTGCTTACTATATACTTATTACATCATTATACTCAAAGAGGTACTAGTAAGTAATGCCATCACCAGAAGGGAAACTAGCAATGTCCTAGCAATGTCCCTGTACTATCCCAAGTATATAACATTGTTTTAAAGGAATAGGCAAGATTCATTACACCCTGCATTTGCACGTATTTGCAGGAAGAAAATAACACTTGTCTTCATAACAAGAAATTCTACTGTGTGGATTGAAAATAGCCATCCCCCCTCAGTTTATGCACTGGAGTGTAGAATACTATATATATAGCCACAGCAAGTTATTTTATCCTGATATTTTGTAACATTTCTGTCAAATCAACAAAAGTTAGTACAGCAATCTTGTATACTTAATAAACCAGGTGGGTAGTAACTCTTATTTGTATACCCTTTAAAATTCAAAGATATCTCTGGTTATAATAAAGGTATCAAGTAACAGGCTTCACATTTCCATTAAACATTTTACCACTGACATAGTGCCACTGGCTTAGTTAAAACCTGCTGGTGGACATTATCTCCACTATTATCTCCACTAAAATTAACAACATGGCCATCATCAGGTACCTGCAATACCCGTGGCTGCAGGGGGCCCTTTAATTATCCTTGACTGTGTGGGGGCCACACAGAAGCTGCTGCTGGTTGGGGAAAAATGTATTAATTTCCCGATTACACCCTTTAATCTGAAAATGACTGTGATATATCCCTGTCAGGATAAAGGTGATACTGAACATGAGCAAGATAAGCACTAGAGAGAGCAGCAGCCCAGACTGACTGATCTCAGCGCAAACCTTACATTTTAAGAAGAGCTAATGCTTCCAATCTTCAGAGATGGTTTTCTCTTTCAGGGAGTTTTAGAAATACTGGCAGAAAAACAGATACTATAACTCTTAACTTCTCTGCTGAAAAAATTAAGTACAATGCCAAAAATAATAGCAGAATAAAGTCTCAAATTCAAGAACACAGTTTAAATATTACTCTAATTCATTTAAAAAGTTAACAGAATAACATCTTTTGCATCAATATGCATTTTTTGGACAATAAGAAGTATAAAACTCTTGATGACTAGATTTAATGAGTGTAGTCATGAATGATTTAACAGCAGATAAAACTTTTGAGCAAAATCAGGGAAGGTCTGTGAAATCAGGGACAGTGACAGATATCCATTACTCTTCAGTGAGGTAAATAAAAGTGACTTACCCCTGATGTTGCTTGACGACTGCTAAACCGCAGTCACTGATCTGGTGTGGCATTATCAGTGCTACACAATATATTGCTATTTGCTGAAGTAAGTACAAAACTAGTACTGATATGTGTACGTGTGTGTGTGTGTGTGTGTGTGTGTGTGTGTGTGTGTGTGTGTGTGTGTGTGTGTGTGTGTGTGTGTGTGTGTGTGTGTGTGTGTGTGTGTTAAAAATACACACCCAATAATGCTAGGACACATACATTATTATTTCTGGGAATCAGTAAAAAAATTATAGCTAACAAGTAATTATATTTCAAAAGTAAGCAATAAAATATATCAGAGAACATTCAGACACAGATCTTCTAGGATTCCGGTGGCTCCCACTCCTGACACTGTATAAATGGATACAGGGGGCTCCCTTAATCATCCAAAAGCTGTTGCTGTTTGGGGAAAAATGAGGAGAAAAAAATGTATTAATTTTCTGATTATGGTTTTTAATCTGAACAAGGCTGTGATATGGCTCTGTTAGGAAAAAGCTGATAATGGCTTCTGCTCTCATCTACATCCGTTCAAAAACAGCCTGGTCGGAAGTACGTGTACAAAAAACTGCTGCAGGTTATGTGTGTGTGGTGTGGTTATTACTTTTTTTAATTTTCAACACAGTCAAACCTTGGAAGTGTGCACAGGAGGTCATTATAGCTTATGTTTGGTCTGAGGACAGTGTGGTCACTGTTTCTTTTACTTTTCTCACAGACCTCAAAGGTGTACAAAGAAGGTTACTATAGCTTCTGTAGGGACAGTGTACTGTCTAGGAGCAACAAAGTAGAATACATTACTGTAAGCATTTTTTTTCACTTTCCTCATAACTATACATCAGGCATGTATACTGGTAGCTGCTTTTGGATGCTATGTGTAAGGAGTGAGGAAGCATGCTATGTATATCTGTGTCAGCAGTCACTTTAAATACATGACTGTGGCAATTTGTGCCTCTGTTTTCTTCACAATCTAACACCAGAGTCATACATAGGCAGTGACTGCCTTTTTTGGGTGTGGGGGGGTTATCGAGGCAGACAGTATTCCGAGGTAGACCTGTGTATCTTCACAACAACTGGTTTGTTAGTCAGTGGCGTAGCTAGAGTTTGTGTCACCCAGGGCTGTCTTTGACTTTGCAACCCCTCCCTCCTCACAAATTTGTGGTCAAATGGGCCCCCCCGTGCACAGCTCTGCCCCCCCCACAGCCATTCCAGTGTTCCATTACTTATCTATTTCTTCCCATTTACCATGAACACTGTAATGTGCATACTGCTTTATGCTTTACTTTTACAATGATTATTTGGATTTCATTTAAAACTTATTTTAAATTTTATAGCACAAACACAGACATCACTGACAGACATCTGCTAAACACAGCAATACAGTCTCACAATGAAAACAGACTTAACATTAAAACTTCTCTACCCTTGAAACTCACATTCATTGAAACCAACATTCAAAGAAAATGCATCTGGCCAGTGACGGATAGTTTACCTTTGGGCTGTTTTCAAATCATAGGCACACCTTGCACACATATTTAGGACCACGCAACATACACATGTTCTTTGATTCACCTTCCTGATTGTATTAAATTATACTCATTGTATAATGCAGCATACTTGTTAGAGCATGTTTTAACCTTATTGTTTGAAAAAGTTTCCAGTAAGCAATGAAACAAAACATATAAACCAATAATGACAAAAGTGCCCAATTCAGAACATTACCATCATAAAAGTCTACTCAAACTTCTGTCATTACAATCCACCAATATCAGTAAAAATGCACAACCTCTGCAGAAGTAAAAGTAATCTAAATAATTCCACATAAAAGAGCTCTGTAACTTATAATGAGGTTGCTGCTAGCAAACAGCTTTATATTTCATTGTTTCATCTACAAATAAATTGCCTGTTGCCCTTGAAGGATAAATTACCTATGGTACATTAAAAAAATGATAAGCTAATAATATTGCAATAGGGAATGGATGGCAAACTGATAACAGGTTCATAGTTACTAGTTATCTCCTCCAAAGGAAGACATTCACAGGACTACAGCATCCACTTGCTTAAAAATTACAACACAGTACAGTATCAGAAATCCATCTACATGCTGTGAGAGCAGAATCCACAGTCTTCTGCATCAAAAGCAAGTATACTATCTGCTGTGCTACTAACAATGCAAACAGACTTGGCATAAGTAGGACTAAACTTCTCTTTTCCTGAAGCTCTCAGCTCCTTGTAAAATCCACTTCACACTCAACTAAATCTTTCAACTTTGCAGCACAAGAAATCTGGAAAAAGCCAAAATTTATTGGGGGGGGTGGCAAAGGCCCAAAACCAAGGATACATTTTAAACATTGCTTGTATTATCTTAGATAGTTGCTAGAATAAAGTGTTTTGTGTTACCATGCATTTCCTGAAAGATAGGAATAATGAAACTTAAATGGCTATCATTATTTAGTGAATTGAATTCTCACTGATTTGCAAGAAAACCACAAGTTTTAAGACAAATAGACCAAAAGTATGAGAGACATTCTGGAAAGCAGATGGTTGAGAGCTTGAATCATAAGTGGTGGTATGAGTATACAATTCAGGCTCTTGCTTCTTCATAGGTTCACAGGTGTGATCTAGCCTAATGGCCCTGGGGCTTTTACAAGCCTAGCCATAGGATTACCCTGGCATAGTGCCACCCAACCTTAGTACCCTAAGGTACAGGGTTTGAGCCTGAGTAACAGTAACCATCAGGTATGCCTAACTGGGGCATTTCACACACACACACACACACACACACACACACACACACACACACACACACACACACACACCTCCTTACTTAAATCAAACCCAGCAGAATTCACACACACACACACACACACACACACACACACACACACACACACACACACACACACACACACACACACCTTCTTACTTAAATTGAAACCAGCAGAATTCACCCATACTCACCTCCTTACTTAAATGAAAGCCAGTAGAATTCACACACAAAACTCCTTACTTAAATCAAACCCACCAGAATTAACACACACCAACTTACTTAAATCGAACTCAGCAGAATTCAGCAGCAAGTACATACACACAACTCTCCTTACTTAAATCTGGCACCAAATACACACAAAAATAAATCTCTCCTTACTTAAATCGGGCAGGGAGCAACAATAAGAACAGAACCAGCAGAATTAAATTGGACAACACACACCAATAAGAAGCAATACGAAAACTCTCCTTACTTAAATTAGGCAGGCAGCATTAAGAAAACTCTCTTTACTTGGAAAAGGCAGCAAAATGGTAAAACCAAAGCTGCATTTTAAAATTATGCAGGCGGACAGGAAGAAGCACATGATGTCTACAAAGCACGCACAGATATGATGCTACAGGACTGTTCTTAAAGAAGAATGCCTTTAAAAAACATTTTTTTTATATTGAGTATTAAAGTAGAGAGTCCCAAAAGTGCCACCCAATACCACGCATCTTTGCCTAAAACGCATTGCATGCATTTTGTTTTGAATCCAGAAAGCGACTGGGTGTCCCACAAGTTATCCAGGAGGAAAGTGCACCTCATATCAAAGCAAAGTCCTTCATACCACACATCTTTGCCTAAAACGCATTGGGTGTATTTTGTTTTATATCCAGAAAGTGACCGAGTGTCCCACAAGTTATCCACGAGGAAAGTGCACCTCATATCAGAGCATGTTAATCTGCCGCTCGGCTTTAAGGCATACTTGAACTGTTTTATTCTTACTTTTGGTGTACAGCCTTTTTTAACATTTTGCATCTGCCACTGGGAGCACATTGCTAGGGAACTCAGTGAGGGTAACCTTTAACTTCACCTTAAATCTATTGTGACCCATGCTGATAGTCCCCTTAAAAGTGTATACAACTCTTGCTATATTTGTAATAGGTACAGATAAAAGTTTAAGGATCACAGACTTAATAAGTTAACTACAGTACTCGGACCTTGTTTCTACACTTTTTGTTTGCAAACGCCAATCCTTTCTACATAAGTCTGTGAAAAAAGGCACGTCTTTTTACATTATTTTATTTTCTCTTTTTTACTCTTGTACCCTAGTACCTACTATAGTAACCTTTAACAACTGAGTCCACCTACTATTTTTTCCTGCCCACAGTGTGAGATAGTTTGTTTTTTTTTAAATCTCATGTCCATCCTGAAGACAGGCTGTCAAGCTGATGATCTTAATACCTAGCATTCCCACACACATGGGAAGAGACCCCTCCTCCCCCACTCACCCAATTTCTGGACCTAGTTGATTTATTTCCTCGGAGTTTCGGGTACCATTTTTTTTAAATAAATAAAAAAGGACAAATCACTGCCTGTTGCTGATCCTCCCAAAGTTAACATGCTCCAACGTTAAGTGTCTGCTTAGTACAAAATACATTAAGAATGGGTTGTAACGCCACATAAACTTGTACAACCTAGTACTATATTGTACTTGTATTTGGACTCTGCTCATATTTCATAGGTTCATAGGTAGGTACTAGGCTATTGGCCTTAGGGCCTATACAAGCCTAGCCATAACGATTCCCTGGCTATTGCTTCCCACAAATATTTACTTTCCTGGACCCCTGTCTAGCAGGGCTACTGATGTGATCCTGGGGTGAATTTCCTATCTCCCATCCAATTGTCAAGGTTCCTCTTGAAGAGGGCCATTGAGGCGCTCTGCCTGACATGTATGGGCAGCGTATTACAGAGTATGGGGAGACTTTGGGTTAGGAAGCTATCCCTCCAGCATGTTCTATTCATCGTGACAACAAGGTTAAGATCCCTGGAGCATGTGGCACGGAGGGATTGGGATTTCTTTAAGTGTAGAATGTCCAGCAATTCTGGGTTTGACATGGCCTTGTATGTCAGGCAGAGATCGCCTCTGAGTAGGCGATATGTGACAGAGTATAGATGGAGTTTCTTTAGATGGTCAGCATAAGGCATCTGCTTTAGGCCTGTGATTCTTTTTGTGAGTATTTCTGCGGCCTTTCTAATTGTTGCAGATCTCTTGTGAGGAACATACTAAATGGGGCATTGTATTCTATAATGGGTCTAATGAGGGATGAGTACAGAGGGGCAATGACCTCCTTTTTTTCTGGATAAAAGCCCTTAGTGATGAGGTATGCCACGTAGAAGGATTTTCTAACTGTTGTGGCTATGTGGTTATCAAAGGTGAGACCACTGTCCACCTGTGTCCCTAGGTCTCATCACACTTTCGGTGTTTAGTGTACTGCCACCTATGTGGTAGTTCACAGGTACGTGTTTTTTCCCAAAGGTGACAACTATACATTTTTTGGCATTTAGTTTGAGCCCATGGCTCTGGCACCAGGCATCTGTTTCGGTAAGGTCTTTTTGTACTATATCCACATCATTTGGGGATTCAATTTATTTTGGAGAACTGTATTTTGTACATGCTGACACAGTTTGTACTGCATTTTTCTTATTTGTATTGTGCCATTTGTATACTACTGTAAATTATCATGCTGTAAAACTATTCTGCTGAACAGGTTGCTGCAATACCGCTCCAATTTACATATTTTACACAGACTGACTGTTTCTACTATTACAATATAACCTTGACAAGAGTTGTGAGCATTACGGGTATCTTTTAAGTATATTGTGTAGAACTGTGGAAAATAGCTGAGATGACTGCTGTGACTTTTAGTGTGTCAGCCAGTACATAGCTCTTAGCAAAATGTTACCATATGTGCAGAAAGAGTTAAGGTTTAATCTTGATGGTGATATTCTGCTGTTTTTCCTTTTCCTTTTTTCTAATTTCTCACTGGCTCAGCTCTAATTACTTTATCTAATTTTGCTTGTCTTTTTCAGTTCCCTCATGCCACATATCTTTGCTTAAAACACATCACATGGTTTTTGTTTTGTATCCAGAAAGTGACCTGGTGTCCCACAAGTTATCCGGGAGAAAAGTGCACCTCATATCAAGGCTAAAGTATGTTAATCTGCCCCACAGCTTTAAGGCATACTTAAACTGTTTTATTCTTACTTTTGGTGTACAGCCTTTTTTAACATTTTGTATCTGCCCCTGGGAGCACGCTGCTAGGGAACTCAGTGAGGGTAACCTTTAAATTCTATTGTGACCCATGCCCATAGTCCCCTTAAAGCTGTAAACTCTTGCTATAGTTGTAATAGGTACTGTTCAAGTTTACGGATCACAGACTTAATAAGTTAACTACAGTACTCAGGCCTTGTTTCTATACTTTTTGCTTGCAAATGCCAGTCCTTTCCACTTAAGTCCAAGAAAAAAGCCACCTCTTTTTACATTATTTTATTTTCTCTTTTCTATTTCTTGTACCCTGGTACCTATTATAGTAACTTTTAAGAACTGAGTCCACCTACCATTTTTTCATGCCCACAGTGCGAGACAGTTTTTCTTAAAAATCTCACATCGACCCTGAAGGCAGGCTCCTACTCCTAACTGCTTACATTACAAACAAAAGGGCTGTACAGTGCCTATACTCTCATTCTACCGCCAAGCTCTGGAACTCTCTGCCAACAATCATTACTACCATTGAATACTTTAACAACTTTAAACCCACCCTGAAAAAAAAGCATTTTCTTTGTAACCAGACCTGCCCCTGCTCTTTCCATAAAAGGTGAACTCCATCCACTCTCTAGGGCCTTTCCTTTCTACATTAGGAGATTTTTAGACCATGAATTTCATCCACTAACCATTACCATATTGAACTTACAAACATTATGTATTTCTATACCATTAACTATTCCTATCCTACTCCACAATTCTTCTAAGCATTCTAATATTCTAACCCTCTGCCTGTCACTCTTTACCTTAATCCAACCTGATTAAAAAAAAGGTTATAATCTACTACATTTACTTTTATTTAGTATTATCTATCTAATACAAGTTTTACTATTGTATCTACCTCTCTGTACTTATCTAGTATTCATTACTTATTTAATGTGTGCTTTAACTTCCTATTGTCTTGGTTATGTATGATGTCTGAACTTTCATGTATCATTTGGAGCTTTTTTCCCAGGGCCTCCACTGAAAATGGGTTCCTGACCCAGTCGGGCTTTCCCGGTAAACACATGTTAAATAAATAAATAAATAACTGTGTACTACTCCTAAAAGTTTGCAGCATGAACTAAAAGGTTGCTTAAGGATGGAAATGCCTAGGGGGCCCAAAATTGACATTTGCTGGGGGCCCCCAAAATGCTAAAACTGTCCGTGGTTAGAATGGACTATAGTTTACCACGGAAGAACATAAAACCTTCAAAAAACAAAATGGCATCAATGGACTAGCAGAAAGATTTGTTTAAAATCCTAAGAATGTATATCAAGGTTATCAGCTTTGGTCACAAACACTGTAGCACATGTTGAACAAGTTATTTTTCACATGCCAAATGTATTATACACAACTGTTATTTCCACACCAGTAATATTGCTCCTAAATCAGAACTTAAGTCCACCTAGACTTAATGAAACCTGATGTGTAAAGGGAAGTACAGAACATACAATTTAAAGTGATTCATTACAGTTTTGAAGTTACCTTATGCGCCACGGCATATGGTACCTCCAGCACTGTCCTCTGTTTTCTCCTTACTGATACCTGTTTTATGGTGCCAACTTCAACATCCTTCCTAAAAAATACATTTCCCTGCATTACCATCAGTCATGTCAATGTAGGGGGTGCATGTGTGATTGCAGACTTAGACTTTACAGGAAGCACTACTATGCATGCACATGTTTGTTTGTTTGTGTCTTTCGGCTTTTCCTGGTTAGGGGTCGCCACAGTGGAACTCCGGTCCGCTAATGATTGGCAGTAGAGTTTTACGTACTGGCTTGCCGGGCCTAACACACAACCTTCAATGAAGGAACGCCCATTCATGCATGTTGCTACACAGAAGACGCTCTAACTGAGAATCGAACGGGCAACGTCTAACTGTGAGGCGACAACGCTACTGCAGCACCACCACCGCAGTTTTCTATGCATGCACATGTCCCCATCCATTAAAGTATACAAATGTACCCCCCATCCCTCAACTTATGTCAGTGAGAGATTCAAAAGATGATGAGGGCAAATTCATAATAGAACATTTTCAAATCGTTTTATTATGAAACTGGCGCCATGCCTCTCAACTGTACAGAATGTCCAGATTTTTGCCTCATATTTTTGGTCTGTTTTTCATAAAAAATGTGTTTTTCTGGCAACTTAGTGGCAAATCATTAAAGACTGGGGTTAGAAAATAATGACAGACTTGAATTTCAGGCTTCATACCCTTCAGAAAATGCATGCTAATGCAAAACTTGTTATTCCATCAACTTTCTAAATTTGTAAGAGCAATATTTAAAAAGTGTCCTATTTTGGGACCTTTGGCCCACTTTTATTTATGGCTTTGTCCAGATTTCTAGCTCTAAGAGGTTGAGAGGTATGGAAACCGCACACATGATTTTGGTAAAATGGGATGGGAAATACATTGCAGCACTTTAGTTACAAAGTGCCACAATGTATACTAAAACTGACAGAACACTTTAGGCACGTGTGAGAGGTCAACCACACGTTTTATTAGTTTTATCACATGATTACAGACATTACAAATGGCAGTCAGGCCAAATTGTCACAAGGACTAGACCTCTGAAGTACACAGCTGACTTACGAAGTGGCACTTTGACATTTAGAACAGATTTACTCATTCAGACTGCTCTTCTAATGGAAAGCCGAATACCTACTATGTCAGATCTACATGAAGATTATTAAAATACACAATTCAGGGTAGCCAAGTAAAGAGACAATTACAGGAGCTGCTAGCAAGTCAAGAGTTTACCAGAGTGGCTCAACCCTCAGTGTCATATGACTCGTACACAATAAGCGACTCAGATTCATTGTGTGTGACTAGCTACAAGTTGAATGAGCTTTGATGAAGTACCAAACAGTCTCTCTCATACAGGATGGATTACCAGTTTTATATTATAAAAAGCTGGATGACAAAATGTATACCCTAATATAAAGGACTGCCAATACCATACCTGGGGAAGAATACATTGTATCACTTGTGCAATACCTTCTTCTTGGAGGAGCACTGTATACAGAGATTTAATGTAAAATGTAACAAATAACCAATCTAATTCCAAAGAAATCATGCTTAGCGCTTAACTTAAGAGTAAAATCATGATAGTGGGACTTCAGTGGGTCCCTACTTTTGTGAATATATTTATGTCCAAACAGGAATAACATATGTCTATAAATATGACAGACAGAATGTATATATATATATATATATATATATATATATATATATATATATATATATATATATATATATATATATATATATATATATAAGATATATATAATATATATATATATATATATATATATATATATATATACATACCGAAAGAAAAACTACACCTCTCTCTCTCTCTCTCTATATATATATATATATATATATATATATATATATATATATATATATATATATATATATATATATATATATATATATATATAAAATGCTTACTAGGAAAGGTCAATTTGGCATTACGTAGAAGTGCTTAACACAGTAACATCAAATCGCACAACTTTGACAAACTTCTACATAGGCCCCAAGGTTATTTCTCAGAGCAAGCAATACAAAAAAAAAAAAATAAATGTGTGTGCATGTGTGTGTTGGATGTGCCCCCCACATCCCCTAATTTTATATAAACCCCGAGGGTGCACAATCCTGTGGAAGAAGCATATTCTTCTTCCCTAGGAATTATCCCTTCCCACGCAACTGTTGACCAGCTGCATTGTTGACAAAAGTGAGTCAACAATACATAGGTCAATCTAAACCACGATCGACCAATCTCTCTCTCTCTCCATATATATATATATATATATATATACACACACACACATATATATATATGTGTATATATATATATATATATATATATATATATATATATATATATATATATATATATATATATATATAGGTAGAGAAACTAATCTCACTTGGGGCTCAAAACAATCACAGAATGTACATATATGCATTTATTTATGGCATGAATACTGAAAAGATGAAGGATCACCAGTTTAAATGCAGTATATCTTTGAAATATGAGAGGAAACTAAAGCAACTGCCAAAAACTCAAACAAATACAGAAGCAACAATGCAAACTGCACAAAAGGCATCTCAGGCGAGAATACAACTTGGGCGATAAACCCTGTGAGGCAGCAGTATTTACCACTATGGTGCACCTACAGGTACTACAATGAAGTCATAAAACACAGTATAGTTAACACTGATCATAGGTAGTCAAGACAAATGTAGTAATGTCGCTTAACAGATACAAAATTTGGAACACTACTTCTCACAATGTGGAACAAATGGGCAAAATGAGGAATATTTATTAATGACTTCAACTAAGAAGCTCACATCATAGTTATTAACTGTTTCTTCATATATTAAAAATAGTTCTCTTGAATTAATATGATTCACTATTATTCAGTAATATTTATCATTGATATTTGTTAAAAAAAATTGTGGGCAGAGATTGTATGCCAGACTCTTTCAATGTGATTCAGTTTAGAACACAGAATTTTTACGACTTAAAAATGAGGACTAGTCCTCATACTGAGGTACATTTCAGCGATATGTCATCTTATCTATATTGGCTACAGAGCAAAGGGTACAAATGTGCTCATGTAACATATTGCTGAAACAGCTTAAGTGAATTATGTTTCTGTTTTTTTCAAGAAGAGCAGGTTTTAGGCAGCAAAGCCATTTTGTAGAAAATCATTTTCCACATCACAAGACTGAAAACTGTTCTTTTAAAGGCAGGGGCTCCAAGAGCCTCTTTTTTCAGAGAATGGGTGCTGGGCCTAACTGGAATATATAATAATAATAATATAAAATAGTCTATATACCTGAGTGAATGGCCGCGGTGGTGCAGCAGTTAGCATTGTCACCTCACAGCAAGAGGTTCTCCAGTTCAGTTCTCGGCTGGAATGCTTTCTGTGCAGAGTATGCATGTCCTCAATGCGGTCGAATGAGCTTTAAAAACATGCAGGTTGGTGCGTGTGCATGTGCCTTCTGTAAAGGTTGAGTGCTGGGCTGGCAACTCGACACTGTAAAAACTCCACTGCCAATCAATCTGAGGACCGGTGATCTGCTGTGGTGACCCCTCACCGGGAAAAGCTGAAAGACATTGCTTTGTATATGAAGCTCAATGCTTCATACTGAGCAGCTTGAAAATAAAACTACTAATTAGAAGAATAGTCCAATCAGAAACCAGTGTACTTTTTTAAGATCAGACAGTGATGGACATTAGGACTGGAAAGGGAAATAAAATGATGGGTTTTATTGAGCACAATCTGAAGCAGACTGGTATTTCAGAATGATCCAGGCAACTTGGGAATAGGATGTTCTTTTCTTTTGAGTGTAGGTCTTCAGACAAGACTATCCTAGTGACGTTTTAAGCTACTTTTAACTATGTCAGTACTTTGGTGACTGTAAAGTACATTATGGTGGCTAAATAAAAAATTAAGGTGAAGCCAGACCCTCAGGTATTTAAGGGTGGTATTTTAGGCATTACTTCATTGATGTAGTTCAAAAATTAACTGAAGGGAATTGTTAAGTCTCTGACAAGTATCAGACAATGTGGGATGATATTTTCTGAAGGTGATGGCAAGTTCATTCCATTCAGCATTGTTTTAGCTTAATCTCCAAGGCATTTATTTCATGTTTTAAAAAAAATCATATGATCAGCATATAAGGTGGTATTTTTACTTTTGTTGCCCAGTTATCAACAAGAGAAATAATATAGAACCCAGAAGACATATCCCTAATGAACAGTAATGGATGCATGACAAAGTCTGACCTAGGGAGACTTGAAAGGATATGTCCTTAAAGTAATCAGAAAACCAGTACAAGACACTGGCCCAAAGCCTATATATGTCAACTTTGCAGTGCATAGCATGTAATCTCTAAATCAAAAGCCCATTTGATGTCTATAAAAAGGTACCAGTCATTAGGCCTCTGTCCATACTACAGTAAATGGAGTCAGAAATATTATAGAGGGTAAAGGGCTGTTGACCCCTACCCCAAAAGATATGCTAAATATGAGTTAACAGACATACTTTCAACATAATCTAGAACTAGCTGATGTAATGTTTCTTCTCAGAATGTATGATAATCAGATGGTACTACCAGAAGCAGGTTTCTAGAAGTGTGATGACCCTAGCATTCTTTCAGCAGGCAAATATTATACTAGATGACAGACAAAAGGTAATAATACAGGTGAGATGTTCTACAATATGGGTAGCAACTTCTAAAAAGCAGCACGACTTTCACCTGGCAGACTAGGGTCTTGGTGAAAAAGACTTAACAAAAAGATCCATCACCCACCTTGCGTAAACAGAAAGATAAATGTGTTAATGGTCATCTTCCTTGGATTGAGCAGAATAAGAGGAGATGATGGCTGAATAAGAGAGTGAAGTACAGAAGTGGTCTTTAAAAACATCAACTAGTTTTTTTTTTTATTAGGATAGGTAGCATGACTGAAGAAAGAGAGAGAGAGAGAGAGAGAGAGAGAAGCTGGACCTAAGATTATCTTGAATTCAGACCATTAGATGCTAGGCAGTCTCATAAGATGACATTGTAACTCTCTATTTCAGAAAGTTTTGGCATGTCAAGTAATGATTCTAATCACCTTATTAAATCTAAATAGATATGATATTATTTATGTGGCTTGTATAGTGTGTGTGTGTGTGTGTGTGTGTGTGTGTGTGTGTGTGTGTGTGTGTGTGTGTGTGTGTGTGTGTGAGTGAGCTCTTCATAGTTACTAGGCATGCAGTCCAGGAGACCATCAAGAAGCCCAGCCCAGTTGTCCTAGAGCACTGTCTGACTGACTGGCTTGCTCACTGTTACACAGTAGGCAAATGGAGGTGGAGGGAATAAAACCATCTACTACAGGAAGCAGATTGTTAACAGCCTTAATCCCATGTGCTAATTGCAAGAAAGAAAGGTACAGCTACTCCCATTCCCTTGTGAAAAGCAGGGATACTCACCACTGTACTAACAAGGAAGATATGTGCATTATGTCATATCAGATGAAGGCATTACTTTGAAGAATTCATTTATAAAAGGACATATATTCTTTACCACTTGGTGTGTTTTCAGAAATGTCTTGATAGTACCATAAAAAGAGCATGTCTGAAAAAGTATTTATATCTGTCAAACGTAAGAGAGGATGCATTCAGCTCCACTGCTTTACCTCTTTCTCATACTTTAATGTAAAATTTACAAAATATCAGTTTTATAGGTAACATCATAGCTGAAACACCATTAGTTGTATACATAATCTTTCATGAATAGATTCTCATGCAAACACAGAATAATAATGAAACAGTGAGTCTCATATTATTGAGATTGAAACATCCTAGTAAATGTCTAAAATACACACACACACACACACACACACACACACACACACACACACACACACACACACCACATCATTCACAACCAGCATTGCAATGAAAAGCATCACGTAAAATTCAAGCATCATCATTTATGCTAGGTGAGTGGCTTCTCCATACACCAAAATGGAGGCTTTATCTCTTCATGTCAGATCACTAAACATACTAACTTTGGGGTTGCACAACCTTGGAGTCATAAGAAAAAATATTTACAAGTAATACTCACGTTTTATCTTTACTTTAAATCACCTAACCTTAGAGTCAATACCAAAAACATAAAACAACAGCTGCAACTAAACACAGCCAACCATACAAGTATTCAACACTCAAAAAATGTTAGCTAAACACTCAAAGACATTCCATATCTTGTGAAAACAACACATTTTAAACTGTTGTATTCCTGCCAAAGTACAGTGTCAAGTTATATCACTCTTATTTAAGCTTTTTAATTTAAACTCTAATATAAATCAAGGTAAAGGTGTCAGCTATGCAAGTGTCATTAGTCACGAGGAGGTACATGTGGAAAACTGATCATAAAGCTGCTACATCTTACAGCATTCAAAGTGAAAAAAGTATTACAAAAGCATTTTTGCAGGGGGTCTTACACCCTACAGTGCAGGGACTGCACATTTCACATCCCCTGCCTACATATACCAACTACAATGTTACTGCATCTCAGGGACAACAGAAATTCCTAGGATAAAGCAACATTGATCTTCCAAGAGAAAACGCAGTGGTCACACACTACCAATCGCACATATGAGTGTTGATCATTAGTATGCTGACAAGAAGGTCTGTAGCCATGGTAACCATAAAACTGCAGACTCATAGTCACCACACAGTACCCTAGAACATGTGGTAACACCTTTGCCATTCAAACCACTCATGTCTTATTTTTATAAGAAGAATCCTCAAATTATTTAGTTAACACCTCAGAACAAGCAATTTTGATCTAAAAGAAAATGAAAGAAAATGTGATGTACATAAAGTAGATGAAGAGTAAGATGAAATAATTATCAACCATTATATTTACCACAAGAATAACAGAACAGATTGCTGATTTATAAATATGGGCTTCATAGTGTAAATCATATTAGTTCCTTATATCAGTTTTATGTTATGTAATATTATTGGCAGTAGAACAGTATGACGAATGAATGCCATAGTCTTATTATTAATATTATTTCATAACAACAACATAAATGACCTGCACTGATTTGCACTATGAGATCTGGTACAAAACTGCAAAATGCAAATGAGCATTGCATTACACTGTACTTCTCGAAATTGTGATTCATGAACTGAGGGAACTTTATAATGCTATACCAGCTGCACACTATAGTGTCAGAATGATCACCTAGGTGTTGTGTCCCAGTGGCTAAGTGGCCTTGTCCTGCTGACAATACCTTGTCAAGGTTCATTGGTAGATAGAGTTGCAGGAAGGAGGCCAGACACACTTCTAAGTCCTCCTGCATTGTCTGCCCTGTCTTTGTGGTTGCATATCGCTATGCTGCACCATAGTATGCAAGGCATAAAGTACCATGGCAACCTGCGGATATGTAAATAAGTTGCATAATAAGGCATGTCTAAAACCACTATGTGGAGTGCTGATTTATGTATAGTGTAGCCTGACACTTCACCATACAGCTACTATGATGTATTCAGTGTTCTGGTATGACAACACACACTCCATGGAGTTGCTTCTGTGCATAAGCAACACATTATTCAGACCGCATTAGAACTTTGTACAGTACATCAGAATCTCTCACCAAAGCCTTACTCTCCACGAATGGAACTTTTCATGAATCCTACCTGTAATATAGAAAATGGGAAAACAGTTGTACTAATTGTAACAAAGAATTTTTAAATGACGAGCAGTAAACTGTTTAGAGAACAAACAAGCAGCATTTAGGTAGATAACAATACATGACTGAATTTTCAGACAGTTTCAGAATTCAAACCTTCAGATTTCTCAGAGAACACCTTATAAAGCAAAATGGGAGGGGCTTAAAAAACCCATTCCAGAAAACTTACAGGGATTAGTAAAGCTTCTATGTTTATTAAAGTTCTGGAAGAAAATACTGTGATTCCTTATTTCTTTAGGGCTTTAGCAAACATCCCACAGGAAGAAAATAAACCGGATGCCTCCTGCCTGATTTCACCACTAGCAGCTAGCAAGTGACACTATTGCTTACAAAAAGAAAAACTGGTAATTTCTGGTCATCCGTCCTGTGGTTCCTACTACAATGCATTCCCATGCTCCCCACCCCCACCAAGTGAGTAGTCCTTTGTGTTAATTGTCTCTCCTCCGCTCATTCATTACTTCAGCTTTCTTAAATCTGCTCCTTAACTGTATAACAATGCTCTGCTACACAGATACATACCAATGTTCCGTAGCTAAGCAGCTTCTAATTCTGTATTCTTCCTTATTTTTAAACTCCTTCTCTCCTGCAATTAACATGTTCACACTGCCCTTTTATCTCATTTTGCAGTGTTTCACTCCAAAAAATGTTGTACCTGCTTTCTGTTATAAAAACATGCATGGACAATTTTGTTTTTCTTCATAAATGTATCTTCAGAAAATATAAGAAAAACTAACCCGCAAATGTCTAAATTCTTTAAAAACTTTCAGCGGTCATTTCAAGCCTAGCTGATTCATCCTAATGTAATACCATAGATTTGCTAGTCAGTACCCAAGACTGCATTTAGTAGTGACTGCTTATGTTCAGGAGGGTTGTGGCTGCTATCCCCAGTAAGAATGTACAGTGTCCCATCCACTCATCCAGGTTCCTCTTGAACAGTCATAGAGGTGCTCTGCTTCATATGAATTGGCAGCCTATTGCAAAGATGCGCCAGTCACTGGGAGACAAATCTGTCCCTCCAACATGTCTTATTTAAGTTGCAGGCCATATTTAGGTCCCTGAAATGGGTAGCTGTAGTCCCATTTGATTTATGGATATGCAGCAAGTTCATTAGGTTTGGGTCTGAGACCACTCTATAAGCCAGGCATAAGTCTCCCCTTAGAAGTCTATATGATACAGAGTACAGTGACAGGGACTTTATTCGGTCTGTGCATGGCACATGCTGGAGTCCTTCACCCCCCACACCCCTCCTTACAATATATATTCTAACTCCAGGATCGCACTACAGTGGGGAACAGGCCATATATAACTGTTGACGAAATGAGTTTCAGTGAAATGAGCTGTCAGTGAAATTAACTTTCAGTGAATTGATCTTGCTGATTTGGTTGTCAGTGAAATGAGCTGTCAATGAAATTAAGGTAACCCATATATATATATATATATATATATATATATATATATATATATATATATATATACTCTTTAAATCATATGCTCACTCAGCCATACCATGGTAACATGTAAGTGGATTCATGTGCTCAATTTTCTGCTCTGTATTGTTAGCACCAGTAAACTAGTCTGGGCTTTCTTTACCTCTATGAAATAGAGCTTGCTCAATGGAAACAGGCAGTCTTTATTTTTTTTTCTCTTTGTATCAAGGTAAAGGAAAGTAATTTAAAAAATTAACTCAGATATAAATAAATGCAAACTCTACAGCTGCAAAGACCTAATGGAATGAAAGCATCTATGTTGTTATTTTTAAAACATTCAGTACTGCTTGTAGAAAATAAGCTGTATGTGCTCTTGTATGTGTGTGTACCTCTGTGCATGCATGTGTATGCATGCGCCTCTCTGGAGATGTTTGATTGCCCAATAACTTGGCCACACTTGCACCCAGAAAACTATAGCAAAGGTGATGTAGAAATACATTTGTGAAACCCTTCAATGCTGCATTTTTCTCCCATACAGAAATGTCTGAATCATAAAAAAAAGATTGAATAATTACAACTTCCATAAAAATAATGTGTTTCTCACAGTTTGAAAGCTGCCTCTTGTACATCATATTGCTTTAAGTAGATTAAGTTTCCATTTAACATCCTGATGGCAACATTTCTGCTTCTGCATTCCCAGCCACTGACATTCAGCCCATTACAGCTCTCCAGCTTAGTTGTCAAATTATCCTCAGTTTGAATTTATTTGGCTGCAGTTCTGCTATTATGTTCCATGCCTTCAGGTTGCTCTTTAACTACTTATCAACTGACTTCCAGTTTTATGAAGGGCATTTTTCATGTTTCCCCGTGCTGTCGTGCAGGCCAGCTTTTCAAGCCCTCTGAGGTCATATTCTTAGCAACTATAACAGCTGTGCTATAGTTGTTCACACATTACATGACAAATTATTTGTAGGCCATTGCTGAAATATAAAATCTATTCACTATTTGCTTCTTCAGAATGGAGAGCGTGATGTAAATGTCCCTGTATTCTCTGAAATATCACAGCCATGCATTCTCCCCTCCCCACCACTACGAATCCCTTTTCTTTTCCTTGCCTGCTTCTGCTAATTACCATATTGGATAAACACTGTATTGTTATTAGACTAAAACCAGTGGTGTATGGTGTCAGCTTTGACTCTGAGTGTTGGGGGAGGGAAGAATGGACCTGCAGAGCTTATTTAGCAATTCGGATTAGCTACAAAGAAAAGTAAGGCTGCAAGGCATTGAAGAAAAGGACAGCATACAGCATGAGTTTAAAAGGGCAGTATATTTAAAAAAAGATTCACACACAGGTGTTAGATCATGTTGATTCGATTCTGGACAGCAGAAGGAGCATAGGTCTAAAGCATTTTTAACAGAAGCTTGGAAATTATGCTGAAAGGACATGGAATGAAACAAGAATATACTGCTTATTTTTTAAAGGGAATTTTTATTTAAAAGGTTAGCATACAGTCACAAGATGAAATGAGTAGTAATTAATTAATTATTCATTTTCTGGTCTTAATCCACTTCAGGGTCATAGGGGAGCCAGAGCTGATAGTGGCCCTTGAAAGGCACAAGACACAGAGGCCTAGAACTAACCTTGTTGAACCTGAGAATGAGGAAGGCCAGCAATGGTGTTCTCAGTTGACTAACCTGAGGTGTAGTCATCTGCTTTCTGAAATGTCAAAAACAAAATTAACCCATGAGCACATCTTGGTGAAACGAACAACTGAATCTATGTTCAAGAAAAAAAAAAATACTTGAAGAAAAGTGAAAAAAAAACTGTAGAAAACTTGAAAATGTTTCCTTCAAGATCTTTCCCCCTTATATAATTATTTTAGGTATGCATTAAGGAAAAAAAAAATGTTTCCTTGGAATGTATGTAATACATGTTCAATACATTAGGAATTTCCTTATTGCAGCTCCTATAAAAAGCATTCCACGTGCAACAAACAGCAGACCTATATATATCACTGCTCATTACCCATAACAATCTGCCTTTGATAAGAACTTTGTGCAAGATATTCACAAGAAAAATGCAACTTACATACTGCAACACCCATATACTAGCTCCAAAAGGATGGCTTTACATATGCTGTTTAAAGTTATACTCAAGCGGAGATTCAGAAAGGGCTTCCACCAGCAGTAAGCCATAACAAGGGTGGATAAATGTTGGTGGCAGGCTGGCAGCTTTTTCTAATTTAAAAACAGGCCCACCTTAGTGATTCTACACAGTCATCGGATTCGCCACAGTGAGCTATCTCTACTGACATCCTAAATGCTAACAAGGAAGCAAATACAAATATGACTCAGTCATTGTACATGGTGGTGTGAATGACCTGAGACGTACCTCCCTGGACTACATGAAAAGAGACATAGAGGAGCTCTCTGATCATGTAGCCCAGGCTGGTATGACCCTGACCTTGAGCAGCATCTTACCCTCACCTAGAATGATGCCACAGTACAAAGACAAAATGATCGATTTTAACAATTGGCTAAAATTTTGGTGTCATTCAAAGGGGATCCAGTGTCTGTCAGCCTGGGATGACATGCTCGACAAGCCACGTTGCTTCGCTAGGGATGGCTTGCACCTGTCACCACTGGGCTTTGGATATTGGCAAAGGCTCTTGCCACCCCATAGTGCCTTTTTAGGCAAGGCTCAAAAGTCAAACCCACCCCCATAGACAGCACAAGGAACAAGAAACTAAGGGTAATGCTGCTAAACGCCAGAAGTCTTAACCTCAAGATGCACGCACTCGAAGCTCTCCTCAGTATGGAGAACATCGATATCTGTGCAGTGACAGAAACCTGGTTCAAGGCTCCAGAGAGCACCCCAGCACTACCAGGCTATAGCTCATATGATGCTTTCTGGCCCCAAAACCCGGACCGAACCACAAAAGGAGGGGGAGTTTCCATATTTATCAAGGATATCCACACCTCCAGGTTAGTGGCATTGCACGAAATATCAGAGACCATCCATGTGCAACTAACAGTGGGCAAGACTGCTTTTCAGTTTATAGCATCCTACAGACCACCCTCTCAAAGTCAGGAATCCCATTCGGCTTTCCTGAAAACATTGGAGAACATGAAGATCTCTCCGAACACCATTATATTGGGTGACTTCAACTACCCAAACATTGACTGGGAGCACTACTCAAGCCCCAGCACCTTAGCCCAAAGGTTCCTGGAAATTATAAACTCAAATGCTATGGAACAACTAGTCACCACTCCCACAAGAGGGGACAACATACTAGACCTGATCATTACCAACATGGGGACTCTATGCTCCACACCAGAAGTATATCCCTCATTGGTAAGATCAGACCATAAATTAATTTCACTGGATGTCCACATCCCGACCCCACCCCCAGCCCAGAAAACCACAGTGAAAAACTTCTCAAAAGCGAACTTCTCACTTCTCAAAACTGAAGTCGAATCCTTCAAGGCCTCAGGGCCAGTGGAAACTACAGCCCAAACTGCAGAATCCTATATAAATGCATTCTATGGACATCTCCAGGAATGCATGGATAATGCTATCCCAAACAAAACCAAGACCCAATCATCCAAAGGCAGGCATCCAGTCTGGTGGACCCCTGCCATAAATAAACTGTACAACAGAAGGAGGAAGCTACTACATGATAGAGCAAAATCCCTAATAGGGAAGGCATCTCTGATCAGTACTAGCAAAAAATTACGATCCCTCATAAAATCCTCCAAGGCCAGCTTCGAGAGAAAAATTGCACAGGACACCAAAGACAATCATAAGGCTTTTTCAGTTATGTTAGAAACCTGGGATGCAACTCCCAGACTTGTTCTGAGTTGATTCTAAGCGACAAAAATACACTGAACCCACAGACATCGCCAATATCCTGGCAGACAGGTTCAGTGCAAACTTCTCCACCCCCAAAGAGCAAGTATCTATCCCGGCAGAGGGCTGTCTCCCAAACATCTCAGATGCTCAGGTGAAGGCTGCCCTCTCCAAAGCAAAAACACTGCTTCCATGGGACCAGATGGCGTCCCAGGTTGCGACCTACATGAACTACAAGAGGAACTAATCCCTCAAATAAAACAGCTATACAATCTCAGCCTCACTACAGGATATGTGCCCACAGAATGGCGTGCAGCAACAGTGGTCCCACTCCACAAAGGTGGAGCCTCTACGGACCCTGGAAACTATCGCCCCATAAGCCTGACTAGCTTAGTCTGCAAGGCTATGGAGAGGATCATCATGGAGCTCATAAACAAAGACATTGGGGACCTACAGACACTAGATCCTACCCAGTTCGGCTTTGTCAAGGGCAGATCCTGCCTTTTGAACCTGGTTGACTTCTTTGAAACAGTCACCAAAGCCATAGATGAAGGGAAGGTAGTCCACACAGCCTATCTGGACCTTGCAAAGGCATTTGACACAATACCCCACTCGGGCATCATAGATAAGCTATCCAGCTTAAATATAAACCCCTATGTCACAAGATGGGTCGCAAACTGGCTCAAAGACAGAACCCACAGAGTGAGAGTTGCCATGTCAGACTCGAAACCGGTCACAAGTGGCGTCCCACAGGGTTCTGTCCTGGGACCACTCTTGTTCGGTATATACTTTTCCAAGGTACAGGCAAACGTGGGAGGACTATGGCTCACCAAGTTCGCAGACGACTGCAAACTGGGCGCCATAATCAACTCTCCAGCTGACACAAACATCCTTCAAAAAGGTCTCACAGAGACAGATAACTGGTGCCAGCACCATGGTTTAAAGCTAAATGCCAAAAATGTATAGTCATACCCTTTGGCAAAACAATGTGCCCACAAATTACCACATAGGCGGAAACCCATTAAGTACAGAGAAAGTTATTAGGGACCTGGGGACCCAAGTTGATAGCAATCTCTCCTTTGAAAACCACATTGCCAAAGTGGTTAGAAAGACCTTCTACATAGCCCACCTCATCACGAAGGGTTTCACATCTAGATCAAGAGAGGTAATCATGCCCTTTATTCATCCCTCATCAGGCCCATCATAGAATACAATGCCCTTTTGGGATGTACCTTACCCGACACCTGCAGCAATTAGAAAGACCCCAAAAGTATCTCACCAAGAGGATCAAGGGTCTCAAACAGATGCCATATGCTGCTCGGTTAAAAAAACTCCAGCTCTACTCAGTTGCATACCGCCTACTTCGAGGCGATCTATGCCTGACATACAAAGCTATGTCAAATCCAGAATTAATGGACATGCTCCACCTCAGTAAATCTAAATCCCTTAGAGCCACACGCTCGAGGGACTTGAACCTCAGCACAGAAATAAATAGAACTTGCTGGAGGGACAGGTTCATAACCCAGAGGCTCCCTTCGCTCTGGAATAGAATTCCAGTTCATGTGAGGCAGAGCACCTCACTGAATCTCTTTAAGAAGAATCTCGATAAGTGGATGGGGGATCGTAGGTTTGTCCCAGGGATTACTCCCGTGTCACTATTAGACAGAGGCACAGTAAACTAAACCTTAAAAAGGGCACAGTATACTCAAATCAAGGGGTGGCGTAAGCCATACAGAATCGGGCTAGGCTTATAATTGCCCCAGGGCAGATAGCCTAGTATGAACCTATGAACCTATGAACCTATAAGGCATTCTGGGAGAGCAGTTATGTGATGGCCCCTGGAAATACCTCTACTTAGGGATATTATGCAGTCAAGCCATTCAGACAATCATTCAGCTGCATAAATTAGCATTACTGGCCATGTTAATAAAAGCAGAGGAAAGGCTGCGAAGGAAAAGATTTAAGTTTTCTGCAGTTTAGTAGTCAATGGGAGTGATCACACAAAAGGTAAAAGCATGTGTCTGCAGAGTGGTACTGGTGGTTGTGTTTGTGTGTGTGTGTGTGTGTGTGTGTGTGTGTGTGTGTGTGTGTGTGTGTGTGTGTGTGTGTGTGTGTGTGTGTCTGCGTGAGTGTGCGTATGTGTGAGGCAACATGTATTCATGTCTGTAGAGGTATGGCAGTTCTTGGATAAATGTGTGTCTGGCTAGGTGGCTATTATGATCGTAAGAATTACAAAGCAACTGAACCATGATGCCATTTCCACCTTGCCAGGCCAGTCATACCAGGAGTGAATTTATGAATATCCATCCAGTTGTCCTGCTTCTTTTTAAAGGTAGTAAGTGTGTGACACTGCTTAACTTGGAGAGGAAGTTTGTCACAAAAAGGGGTAGGCCCAGTTATGAGTTCTTGGACTACTGGATCCCTTATGGGGCAAGGCACAGATCATCCCTAAGGAGTCTGCATGATACTGAATATAGACATAAAGTGTTCAGTCACTTCTGGTAGTTCAGGTCTTTTGAGCCAGGACCAAACCTCTTTAGACTTGATATGCTTTGGAATATAGACACATAATTGAGTAAATGCAGGATGTAAGTGTGGAGTACAAGGAGATGATGACTTCTTTTGATCTACAGGAAATACATTTTGCTGTGAGATGTTCAAGGTAAAGGAATTTCCTAATCACCATTGCAATGTGATGGTCAAATGTGAAGAGGCTATTCAACCAAGTAACCAGGTATCTCACTATCTTTTAATTTTGAAGTGGTATGTTATCTATACTGTAAACAAGTGCTAGGGGTTGCTTACTGAATGCTACAATATTGCAATTTTTAGGACTGAGTTTGAGCCGATTTTTCTACACTAGCCATTGAAAAGCATAAGCTCCTACAGGAATAGCTGTATGTTCGAGGAGGACTTAACAACGACTCCTAGCTTACAATCACTGATGAAATTTGTTAGCCAGAGATCCTCTTTTGATATATGGAGATCTAAGAAGTAGTAGACAGCAAATAACAAATATCCCAGGACAGATACCTGAGGAACTCCACTGATCAGCCTTCATGCTGTTGGAGAACACATCTCCTGCTTTTATTGCGTGAGTCCTGTCTCTAAGCCAGTTGGCTACCTGCATAACGAAATACAGCCAATATGGTATTGCTTGTTTATTATATTTGCATGTGATATGCTATGGAATACCTTGCTTAGGTTAAGGTACACTATGCGGATACCTGTCCACAGTCTGATTCTCTCAAAGAAATTCACTAAATCCATCAGACAAGTTCTGCCTTTGACAAATACAAACTGCTGGGGGTTGAGTCTGGTAAGATTTTTGATATCATAGTTAATTAGATCAGTTATGCTATATTCTAAGGCTTTCCACATAAGACTCATTAGACTGATTGGTCTATAATTCCCAGGGTCAGTGGTGGGGCCACTCTTGTGGACTGGCATCACAACAGTGGTGTAGGGTTGCCTTGCAAACAAAAATACCCATGACCAGTACCAAGGAGAGAGACTCACTTTTTGCCTAAATAAACAGTGGTGCTCCACAAGTATGGGACAAAGCCTGCTGTCAAGCTCAGGTTAAAGAACTTAAGGAGTGAGTCCACTAGTGTCTGTGTAGTGCTATTAATTAGGCAACTGGGTGTGTTGTTACACTTTCTTTTTTGACAGTTGGTGGCTTGATTCCACCTGGGATAAGTGGACTTGGAGCAGATGTCTCTGGGATGAAGTTGGTAATGAATTTATTTGCCAATATGCTTGCAGTATCCACTTGATCAGAGTAAGTTGTACTATTATGAATAAATGAGCAGCGCTGAGTGCTGTTTTTTTTCCTAACTAAAAAAGGCTTTGTAGTTATCTTTGGCTTCTGAAGCTAGTCTGAGCTTATGAGGTCCCTTTGTTTTTCTGATGTGATTTTTTTCAGTTTTCTGTTTAGCTATTTGATGTTCTCCTTAATTTGGGGGTCTTCTGTTCTGCCATATACATTAAGGAGTTTCTTCCTTTTATTATACAGTTTATTAATGCTTGCTGACTACCACACTGGTTTGGGTCTGTATCACGACCTCAAAACCAGAATATTAAGAAGCCACTATAAGGCAAAATATACTTGACTTATTCCTAAGGAGCGTAGAATCTGTATGTATCATCCCCAAGGTATCTCCCTCACTGGTCAAGTCACACAACTAGCAAGTTATCTTCTCCATCAAAATCTCCAAACCATCAGAAGCAAATATCACAGAATTTAATGGCTTCAGGTGTACAAATCTTGCACAGTACTATGGTGAAGTCTCCAAATTTGAGTAAAACAGTATTACCCTAAATGTCCTACCCCCACCTGGATAAATGTATTAACTTGGTAGTCCCAATTAGATCCAAACAAATTTAAAAGCAAACCAATGGGTCTATATCACACCCTCAAAACAGCATAACACTGAACACCTATTCGACATATATGTCGGATCCCAGTTAACCGAACAGCCAGATCACTGAGTTTTTTTCCTAGGGAAAAAAAACAGTTGGCTGTTACTGTGGATTTGCCCTTTTCCCCACTGTAGTGCAATCTTGGAGTTAGTATATTTAGTTGGGGGGTGGGGGGCACAACCCCCACTTTGTAATGTTTGTACTGGTGTGTTGTGTTCAGTTGGCCTACTGATTTCTTTTCCTGGGAAAGAAATCGGTGATCTGGCCATTTGGTTATCTAGGAGTTCATAGGTTGGTACTAGGCTATCGGCCTAGCCATAACAATTCCCTGGCTATTTCTTCCCGCAATATTTACTTCCCTGGACCACTGTCTAGCAGGGCGACTGACGTGATCCCTGGGGTGAATTTCCTATCTAATCATCAAGGTTCCTTTTGAAAAGGGCCAAGGAGGTGCTCTGCTTGACATGTATGGGCAGTCTATTCCAGAGTATAGGGAGTCTCTGGGTCAGGAACCTATCCCTCCAGCATGTTCTGTTCATTGTGATGACAAGGTTTAGGTCCCTGGAGTGTGTGACTCTGATGGATTGGGATTTCTTTAAGTGTAGCATTCTGCCTTCCAGTGGCTTCTTAATATTCTGGTACAGGAAGTTCTTATTTATATAATCTAAGAATTTGTACGTATATCCTACATTGGCGGTACTTGTCCCCAGTATTCCTGCTTTTGCGAATGTCATCAAGAATATTTAGGAATGTTATATGATTTTCCTGGGACATAGAGAGGGTACTGTAGCACACTATAAGCTGATAGCTGATTTTTATTTTATTTTTATTTTATTTTGATATTTGTTAACTAGGTTAATCCAACTGAGCCCAATCCCATTTTCACTGGAGGCCCAGGGAGAAAAGCTCCATAACAGACATGTTGATATACAATAAATATTAATTATATAAACATTAAAAAGTTGAGAATAAATCACAAGTACAGTAAGCACATTTTGAATACACTTTGTAGAATTAAAAATAAATCTGAAAATCTTAAAATATACAATTTGTTAGGGGTAAAAAGCAGAATCATACACAGCTTCCAGCAATATAGTGAGAACAAGTTATTATGATAAAGAAAGAGAAGGTCAGGAAATATAAGCACAGTAGGACAAAAAGAGGGGGAGTCAAGGGAGAGGTGGAGGAATTAAAACAAATAATATGTAGTAGAATGGGTTGGATACTTGAGAGAGGGAAAGGTGAGCATCGTAAGTGATAGAATAAGAAAGAGTAGTAGGTAAGGGAGGAAAAGGAGGAAAACAGGAGATGGGAGAGGATTTATAATAATCATAGGTAGTAAGAGAGAGAATACAGGAATTAAATAGATTGCATTTTCTTTAAATGTTACTGTTGGTTATGGCTCTGGTGCTTAGAGGAACTTTATTCTAGACAAAGGCAATTGAGTAACTGTATAGAGGTTGACCAATATTTTTATTAGGCTTATAAACTTCCAAAAGAAGTTGGTCTGAGCTTCTAAGAGTGTGCTTGGGGATGTAGTAGGTAAGGAGGGATGAGAGAGAGAGGCAAGAGGTGGGTTTGTTAAGAATGGAGTGTGCGAGGAGCAATTGGGTAAGCAGGAGCTGTTGCAGGAATTCCAGCCAATGCAAGTTTAGGAGAGGTTGTAGGATTGATTGGCAGAGAACCTAGTAATTTTGTTGTAAGTGAGTTCTAGCTTGTTTTTGAGAGAAGTCTGCAGTTTAGTTAAGGGAAATGCATATAGTAGACTGGGGAGGAGGTAGATATAAGCAAGAGAAATTCACAAAGCACAAAAAAGGAGGCAGCTAGGATAAATACTCCACTAACGTAAGAAAAAATCATATAAGTCCACAAAAATATTAGATGGAGTAACCAATTGGTGAAGATATCAAACACCAAACCAGTCAGCATAAAATCCAATCAAAACTTTATTGTAGGTAGGTAAGGGCTTTCATGATAAACATATCACTTCATCAGACCTTCTGAAAAAACATTCTGGCCATCTCCACTTTTAAAATGCAGCTCAGCCAATCAGAGCAAAAATCAATTAAGCAACCTTTTTGTCCCTTATGGCAGGCTTTGCACTTATTATGACATCTTAACAAATAATAATATATAATGTTAAAATTTCATGTTAAAATTTCATCATAAAGCAGCATACAGGTTACATATATAATCACAAATTTCATCGCATAGATATAAACTCTAAAATCCTATCATTCAAAAGTTTTATATATATATATATATATATATATATATATATATATATATATATATATATATATATATATATATCATTATTGTCAAGGCTATGTACATTCGTATGGCAAAAAGTGAACAAGAATGTGGCTCAACAAAACTGAACTATGTGTATTCCATAACATCCTTACTTGAACAGTTTCCTAAGTGCAAAACCTGCCATAAGGGAGAAAATGGTTGCTTAATCGACTGATTTTTGCTCTGATTGGCTGAGATATATTTTAAAAATGGAGATGGCCAGAATGTTTTTCAGATATCTTCACCAATTGCTTACTCCATCTAATATTTTTGTGGACTTATAAGCAAGAGAAAGTCTAGATTCTTTAGTTAGGAATTTGTTATTCCTATATAGTAAGAAAAATTTTTCATATGTTTTTTATACAGTTTGGATGTGTAGATCAACTTTTAGTTGGTCATCAATAATGGTACCTAGGAGCTTTGTGTGAGTTTCAACCCTAATTTCTGTGTTATTAAGGGATGTGATTGTGAAAGTAGATTTGTGATGGCTGAAGGATTTGGGGAAGAACAGAAGGAGTTTTGTTTTATTAGGACTGAGTAAAAAGTTGGTTACTAGTTAACCATATTTCAACTGATTTGAATGAGTTTTGGGTTAATGTTTGTACGTGAGTTAGATTGTCTGCTGTGGAGATTATTGAGATCCTAATATGTGTAATTTGCATCTCTATAAACTCTGCTTGTGAATCTCAAGGTCTCGAGACAATGTGGTCTCAGAGTGTTCTCTGGGCTTTTAAACCAGGTTTGTAAACTACTGCCAGATTTGAGCCTCATTTAGTCATTTATTACCACATTTTTCCATAAACAGTCTTAACAGTAAAGTTCTGGATAGTCTAGTGCCTTCGACAGTAGGGGGATTGCAGAAGTGGCAGTATTGTAAATTCCTGCTGCAGCATTTCTGCCTAATATTTTCTTTGTTGTTTACTTTCTTAATGTTGAATTCCAGTGCCTTTTTGTTTACACTGTTTTCCCATGTTCTTTGTGTCTGCGTCATCCCCCACTGATACATTAAATATAGCTCCCTACTGTAGAATCCTATCTGTGGGGTTGCTTTTCTGTGTTTCTACCCTGCTCCAACTGTAGAAGCTAAAGTTTTTGAAATTCTAACGTACTTAGGATCACTGACCTGTAGCATAGAGAAAACTGTGGTCACAGACTTCCAATATTGGCTTTATTTGACTGGATCCTTCACTAGCTAGTCTGCTTCTTGCAGCTTGAATTTTTTTGCCAACCCTTCCACTCTTTCTCTGTTGTGAGTTCAAAGCCCGGTGTCTCTATCTTCTGCCCCTTACTGTAATATGACTTCTAAAGTCCCTGCCTCCCCTCTTTCATTGCTATTGTCAGTTGTGTCAGCTATTTAAGTACTTGTCCCACCCATTGTTTTCCATAGATCCATAATACTGAGTGCCCATCCAACAAACCACTATTGCTCTAGAGTAAACCTCCCTTACTATAAATTGTCTCCTGCTCATTTTTCCAAATCGCCCAGCTGCTTGGTGTCCTTGCCAAACTCTGAGAGGCTCCATAATTAATCCTACTCCATCCTTGACAGATAAGAGATTTATTTTATTGTTTTGCACTTCAGTTAACTGTAATAGATTGCTACTGCTTTATATTTGCTATATTTGTTGATTCACATTTGAAATTATTGTCAACATCCCTAATGTTGTACTATTGCTGATTGCTGAGATCTCCACTTTTGAGAAGCCTTCCAGACAGTGTTACTGAGTAATTTACTATTTTGTATTTTTTGCTGGTACTTAATTGTTACATTCCTGCACTTTTGGCCCAGTAAGACTACCCTTTAACTCGGTTGCAAAATGAGAAAGTAGTTTGCGCAGGGACAAGCAGTGCCCCATGTGCTTAGAAGTTAATACTCCCATTATTATTCTTCACTTCTGAAACAACTTAAGAGTACCCAAACAGAGTCAGAAATGATAGACATGAACTTTCCTGCTGTCTCCACAGCCAGTTTTGTGGATATAGGAGTCCTTTGGTAATGTAGTAATTGCCTTATGTGTACTAACAACCAGTTTATTCTCAAACAAATTAATAAGGTATTTGAGAGAAGTATTTACTATGTGTCACTAGAGGAAAAGCTCTCACATACCAGCACAACATAATACCAACTAGTTGGCAGAAATGCACACACACTATACCTGCCAGAAATGTACACACACTACATCTGCCAGATACATTATGGAACAAACACACACACCTACATAAGCTGAGGTTCTTAAAAGTAATCTTCCTAAACCTCAAAGACCTCCAAGACATTTGCCCTACAACAGATATCTTCTGCAGCCTCAAAAATCGGTCCATCAAAATAACACTCACTGCAACTCATACAGCCACACTACATGTAGACTCAGCTTCAAAGCCCATAAGGCAAGTCTCCACATAACCCAATATTTTAGTTATGACAGACTCCATTGTGAGAGACACAGATGTCCCACTCACCAGACTGAATAAGGAGAAACTTAGCATCATAGCATCACAGAAGGTTACTAGGCTAATGGCACTAGAGCCCTTGCAAGCCTATCCAAGTACAACCCCTGTTCCCAAGAATATCAAGGTATTAAGTGGAATTAAGTCAACAACTACTGCTCCTGTCCAAGAGGGACACAGGTGAAACTCAGGGGCCAGGATCTGTCAGATCACTCATGCACTCAGTTCATTGGACCACAGGTACCAGTATGACTCTTTCATTGTCCATGTAGGCATAAATGACCTGAGATATACCTCCCTAGATTATATGAAGACAGATATCTTGGAGCTCTGACTATGTGTCCCTGGCTGGTATGAGGCTATGAGCCTAGTATTGAGCAGCACTTTACCTTCACCAAGAATTAAGCCATAGCATAAACAGTAGATTATTGACTTTAATGATTGGCTTAGCTTCTAGTGTCATTCCAAGGGGGTGCAATATTTGTCAACATGAAAGGATATGGTCGACAAACTGTGTTGCTTTGCCAAGGATGGTCTGCATCCATGCCCTCTGGGTTTTCAGTTATTGACTACAACATTGTCATTCCCCATAGTGCCTTTTTAGGCAATGCCAAACTGACAAACCTTAAAACCAACCTAAGGAGATCTAAAGTTGTTACTGCTCAATGCCAGGAATCTAAACAAAACATTCCACTCTCTTTAAGCTCTTCTCACCCTAAAGAATGCAGACATCTGTGCAGTTACTGAGACATGATTCAAAGCTGTGGAGAGCATCTCAGCAGTGGCTAGAATCCCTTCCATACATTTAGGCAAGCTACTGCATGAGCAGGGACTAAGGATGGGGGAGTCTCAATCTACATTAATAACAAGGCCACCTCAAGGTTGCTCATACAGGATGACAAGCTATCCAACTTATGATAGGAAAAGTTCCAAACCATATCATTGTTAGCTATAGGCTCTCCTCTATGACCCAGGAAACCCATAACTTGCTTACACTTACGCGAGACACTCACCATTCAACCCAATACCATATTTATGGACGAGTTTAACTACCCCACTATAAACTGGGAATCATATACAACCCAAAACCTGCAAGCCAGGAGATTCCTAGATTTTGTAAATAGTAACACCCTGGACCAGATAACCCACACATCCATTAGGGTCCTCACTAACATGAGAGAATTCTGCACCCCCTTAGTGTAATGTCCTCTCTGGTAATATTGGACCATAAAGTTGTCTCCTTTGAAAAAGAAATAAAACTTGTGACCTCAGTTAATCCCATGGTATTTAGAAAGTATTTTAAGGCAAATTTCCTATTATTAATTGGCAAACTGACAGAATTTCAAGCCCCCCAAATCCTGAGAATACAGTTTCCTCTGCTGAATTGTTCACAGATACTCCGTAGAATCATGTTGATAAATGCATTGCGATAGCTGTGCCTACCAGAAATAAACTCAGAACAAATTCAAAAAACAAGCCACCCTGGTGGAATCCAAAAATCAATAGGATGTACAACATGAGGAGGAAAGTCATAGCAAACGTCAGGAAATACAATGTCCAGAAGGATAAAAACTCTCTCATCCATCTAAACAAACAAAAAAAAAAAACTCAGAGGGTAAATAAGGACTACCAAAGCCATTTTGAGGTAAAAATAGCTTCCAAGACCAAAGACAAACACAAGGCTTTCTTTAGCACAACAATGCACAGAACTAATTATGAATGATTTTTATTGAGAGCCTCCGTGAATGTAGGTGTGTGTTTTGTGTTTCTATGTGTCTGTTTTGGTGGTGAAGGTTTTGAGGGACTATGTGATGAGTGTGGTGTGGTCAAGTGTTTACCTTCTCCTCTTGACTGTCTAGTCCAGTCTTGGGTGAAGAGAGCTTTGCTTCCATTTTGACTATATAAGTGCATTTCTCACAGGTTTAGTGTTAGGTGGTAGGAGGAGAGGGTTGTCTGTGTACGAGGCAATTGCTGCATTGCCCCAAGATGCCCAGATTCATCAGGTAGACATGAGAAAACACCAGAAGCTGACCCTTAGACATGCCTGGATAGAAGCTTAATTATTAAGTACTAAAAACTGTTTTCCTGTAGACAAGTGAGGAAAGTTGTAACTTTTAGCTTATTTAGTGCTTACAATGAGTTCTGAACAAGTGCTGAGCTCAAAGAAACAGATTTGAGGGCTAAAACAAAAAAAAAAACTGGCTAGTTTTAAAGGAAAATTTAAAGAGCAGACTTTATGCATAAATAGTATAATATATATATATATATATATATATATATATATATTTTTTTTTTTTTTTTTTTGGGGGGGTGTTTCCAGAGGGAAGGTTGAGGGGAGAAAGGGGTAAAGTTGCAGCTAAATTTGTCAGCCAGTAAGTTTGCTATATATTCTGGCTGACTATAGGTAACTCCACATTAACAATGAACTCTGCACACAACTATGTATTGCCTTTGAGGTTGCAGACATAGCTAAAGAATACCTTCTGGTTGTCCTTGGCCTGGGAGGCCAAATTTACCTCAAATTTGGCTTTGGTAGACTTTATTCGTCCTCTAACTTGTTTGTTTTGTTTGACAGCCTTTAATCCTGCTGGTTGCTGCACCTCCTAATTTTTACCATGGACAGCACAGTGGTGCAGCGTTAGTACTGTCGCCTCACAGCAAGAGGATCTCCACTTCGATTGTTGGCTGGAGTGCCTTCTGTCCATGTCCTCCCTGTGGTTGTGGGGGTTTTCTCCGGGTACTCTGGTTTGCTCCCATGTTACAACAACATGTGTCTAGAGCGTTTCTCCCTGGGCCTCTGCTGAAAATTGGCTTCATTCCAACTCAGACTTTCCCGGTAAACAAACGTTAAATTAAAAAAAAAATTTCTTCCTTCTGTTATATAGCCTGTTGATGTTGTAATTCCACCGGGGTGGCTTGTTTTTTGAGCTAATTCTGTACTTCTTCCTGGTGGGTAAAGCTGCCTGTGCTATTAACGTGCTTGTACAGGGTTTCTGTGAACAGTTCTGTGTTGGCAGCAGTGTTCTCAGGGTTTATGAGGGCTTGAAATGTTGCCAGGTTACCACTTAATAGTAGGAAGTTAGCCTTGCAGTGGTTCCAGAATATTCCAGGTTTAGCTGGAGTTCCAGGTTTTATTTTTATTTCAAAGGAGACCATTCTTTGGTCTGACCTTACCAGAGAAGACATTACACTAGGGGGTGTGCAGCACTCTCCCATATAGTGAGGACCAGATCCAGTATGACTGCACCCACGGTCAGTGCACTGACAATCTGGTTCAGGAATTTTGTGTTTTAAAAATCAAGGAACCTCTGCACCAGTATGTTCAGTGTCGTATAAGATTCCCAGTTAATAGTGGAGTAATTAAAGTCACCCATGAATATGGTATTGGGTTGGATGGTGAGTGTTTCCAATAATTATGTGTTTCTTGGGTCATAGAGGGGGACCTATAGCTTGCAAGGAAGTGGTATTGGATTTTGCCTATGGTGATTTGAACTTGGAGACGCTCAAGTGCATTGTCCTGAGTATATTATTTTTTTACGTAAATTGAGACATCTCTACCTTTAGTTCCTGTCTGTGTAGTAGCTGGTCTAAATGTGCGGAAGGCATTATGACCTGGCACTGTCTGTTTGGTCTCCGTGACTTTAAACCATGTCTCAGTGACAGCACAGACATCAGCATTTTGTATGGTGAAGAAAGCTTCTAGGGAGTGGAGTGTTTAGACTCCTAGAAGTAACACCTTTAGATTTTCTTGGATTTGATTTGCTATGTTAGAAGTGCTTTCAGTTTAGCATTGCCTAAAAAAAGGCGTTATGGGGGAGGACAATGTTTTTGTTAATATTCAAAAGCCTAGAGAAGAGAGGTGCAGACCTGGCAAAGCAGCATAGTCTGTTGACCATCTCCTGCCATGTTGACAAATAGTGCACCCCCTTACAATGACACCAGAAACTAAGCCAATTATTAAAGTCAGTCATAATTTGTTTGTACTATGGCATAGTCCTTGTGGAAGTTAAAATGCTAGGTTATTAATTACAAAAGTCTTTTTAAGCCTAGCCATGCTAGCCATGCACTCCTTAAAATGGAGAACATCGACATCTGTACAGTGACAGAGACCTGGTTCAAAGCACCAGAGAGCACCCCTGCATTACCAGGCTATAATTCATACTACACCATTTGGCCACCTAACCTGGACCGAAACACTAAAGGCAGAGTGCGTGTCCATATTCATTAAGGATATCCACACCTCCAGGCTAGTTGCTCAGCATAATGCAGCCAAGATTATCCAAGTGCAACTAACTCTGGGCAAGACTGCAATCCAAATTGTAACTTGCTACAGATCCCCCACCATTCCCCAGGATTCCCACTCCTCATTTCTTGATACACTGGAAAATATTAGGGTACAACCCAACACCCTCATAATGGGTGATTTCAACTACCCCACCATTAACTGGGAAAACTACTCGTGTACCAACTCTTTTGCTCAACGTTATCTGGAATTCATAAATTCCAGTGCCTTGGTCAACTTATCCACACCCCCACCAGGGGAAGCAATATCCTAGACCTGGTCATTACCAACATGGGTGACCAGTGTTCCACACCAGAGGTCAATTCCTCATTGGTCAGATCCCGACCACAAGCTAATCACCCTAGACATCCACATCCCACCCCCACCCCCCCATTAGGGAAACCACCATAAAAAATTTTACCAAAGCTAACTTCACGCTTCTTAAGACAGAAGTGGCAAACTTCATGACACCCATGCAGACAGACAATAGAGGTATGACTGCTGAATCCTACACAAATGCACTTTATAAGCACTTACACAAGTGCATGGATCGTGCTATCCCTAACAGAACCAAGATGCTATCCTCCAAAAAAAGGAAGCCAATCTAGTGGTCCCCTGCCATAAACAAACTCTACAACAGAAGAAAGAAACTGTTGCAAAAAAGAGTAAAATCCCATGATTGGAGGAACTCCCTGGTCAGCCTCAGTAAGAAGCTGATATCCTTCATAAAATCCTCCAAAGCTAGTTATGAAAACAAAATCACCACTGATTCTAAAGACACCCACAAAGCATTCTATAGCTATGTCAAGAAGCTCAATGGCAACACTCAAATCTTCTCTGAGTTACAGCATAATGGCACTAAATATACAGAACCAACTGATATTGCCAACATCCTGGCAGACAGGTTCAGTACTAACTTTACCCCTCTCTCATCCCCTAAAGGGCCCATCTCTGTACCAGAAGAATACAAAGTTCCTGTAATCACGGCTGCACAGGTAAAAACCACACACTCCAAAGCCAAGAACACAGCAACCATGGGACCTAGCAACATCCCAGGCTGTGTTCTACATGAACTACAGAATGAACTGGCACCCCACCTAAGCACCATGTTCAATCATAGCCTTACCTCAGGCTTTGTGCCCACTGAATGGCACACAGTGACAGTTATCCAACTCCACAAAGGGGGAGCCACCACGGACCCTGGGAACTACTGCCCCATTAGCCTAATGAGCCTGGTCTGCAAGGCCATGGAACGTATCATTATGGAACTTATGAACAAAGACATTGGTAATCTCCAGACTCTGGACCCCACCCAGTTCGGGTTTGTAAAAGGCAGATCATGTCTCCTAAACCTGATAGACTTCTTTGAAGCAGTCACCAAGGCCGTAGATGAGGGTAAGGTGGTTCACACAGCCTATCTCTATCTCGACACCATCCCTCACTCTGGAATTATAGACAAACTCACTAAACTAGGTATAAATCCCTATGTCACAAGATGGGTTGCCAAATGGTGCACTGACAAAGCCCACACTGTGAAAGTAGCAGACTCTAAATCCGACTTCGGACCAGTGACAAGTGGAGTACCACAGGGTTCAGTCCTGGGTCCTGGGTCCTCTCCTGTTTGGTATCTACTTTTCTGAAGTACAGGCTAACACAGAAGGTCTTTGGCTAATGAAGTTCGCAAATGACTGCAAGCTAGGAGCCATAATCGAAACTCCTAATGATGTGGACATCCTACAAAAGGGCCTCACTGAGTCAGATGCCTGGTGTCAAAGCCATGGCCTAAAGCTCAATGCCAAAAAGTGTATTGCCATCCCCTTTGGTAAAAACTCTGTACACATGAGCTACCACATAGGTGGTAGTCTACTTAACACCGAAAGTGTGATAAGAGACCTTGGGACACAGGTGGACAGTAGTCTCTCCTTTGATAATCACATCACCACAGTAGTCAGGAAATCTTTCTAAGTGGCACACCTCATCACAAAGGGTTTCTCATCCAGGAAAAAAGAGGTCATTGTTCCCCTCTACTCATCACTCATTAGACCCATTATAGAGTACAACGTCCCTTTTGGCATATACCTCACAAGACATCTACAGCAACTGGAAAGGTCACAGAAGTACCTCACAAAGAGGATTACCGGCCTCAAACAGATGCCCTCTGCAGACCGTCTCAAAACACTCCAGCTTTACTCCGTCACATATTGTCTACTGAGAGGCGATATCTGCCTAACATACAAAGCTATGTCAAACCCAAAGGTGTTGGACATGCTCCACTTAAAGAAATCCCAATCCCTCTGAGCTACACGCTATAGGGACCTAATCTTTGTCACCACAATAAACAGAGCATGGAGGGATAGATTCCTGTCCCAGAGACTTCCCATACTCTCGAACAAACTACATATCTATATCAAACAAAACTCCTCATTAGCACTCTTCAAGAAAAATCTTGATGATTGGATGGGAAATAGGAAATTCACCACGGGGATCACCTCTGGGGCTCTGCTCGACAGGGGCACAGGAAAATAATTTTCTTGGGTGGCGAAAGCCAGGGTACTTTTTTGGCTAGGCTTATATAGACCCTAGGGCCAATAGCCTAGTACCTGCCTATGAAACTATGAACCTATGTGCCATCAAATATAACTCCCCCTGCTATCACTAGGGACCAGATCCTTAATGCTGCATCTAAAGCCAGGAATACTGTATCAATGGGCCAAGACAATATCCCAGGATACCTTCTAAATAGCATTAAACATGACCTATCAGGCCCTCTGGAATTGATATTTAGCTGTAGTCTACAAACAGGCTTTGAGCCTCATGAATGGAGAACAGCAACCATAATCTCCTTGCACAAAGGTGGGCCATCTACAGACCCATAAGTCTCACTACTCTCATGTGTAAAGCTACAGAAAGAAATATTATTGGAATGATTAATAATGGCATAGGAACTCTCCAGACACTGGACCCAACTCAATTTGGTTTTGTCAAGGTTTAAAAAAAGCAATGGAGATTTCCGTTGCTTTTTTTAAAGCTGTCTCACTATGTTAAACTCCTTTAACATAGTGAGACAGTGTGTAAAAAGCAACAGAGATCTTGCTTTCTCCGTTGCTTTTTTCAAAACTGTCTCGCTATGTTAAATGGGTTTAACATAGCAAGACAGCTTTAAAATAAGCAACGGAGATTCTCCATTACTTTTTTTAAAGCTGTCTCGCTATGTTAAACCCATTTAACATAGCAAAACAGTAAAAATCAATGGAAATCTTGCTTTCTCCATTGCTTTTGCCCACAGCTCTGATGTACTGCGTAGGCATACGCATGTGCAGTACATCAGAACTGCCACAGAATACCAGACAGCTGCAGAAGGGCAGCAAGGAGGCATTATACAATGCCATTATTTAAAAAAAGTAATTTTTTTTTTCTTCTGGGTGTGGGTAATGCTGGATTTACCCACGGTTGGCTTTGTTTGGCCACTCGGGCTTCGCCCTCATGACCAAACTATGCCAACTATGGGTAAATCCAGCATTACCCACACCCAGGTGTGGGTTATTGCTATAATATCCCACTTGGGCATTGTTGACAAACTCAAGAGGTTAGGTGCAAACCCTTATGTTACCCGGTAAATAGCCAGCTCACATACAGGAACAGGAAGTCAGAACTGGGGAGTCCACTTCTACAAAGAGGCTAGTCACAAGTGGAGTCCCTCAGGAATTGGTTCTGGGACCGCCTCATTTTGGCGTTTACTTCTCTGAATTCAAGGCAAATGTCAGTGGCCTCTGGCTAACTAAATCTGCAGATGATTGCAAATTAGGAGCTGTCACTGACTCCCCCATCAACACAAATGTTCTCCAGGAAGGGCTGACACAAACAACTGGTGTCAGGGCCATGGACTAAAACTAAATGGCAAGAAATGCATAATAGTATTCTTTGGGAAGTCATCCACCCCTGCTAACTATCATATTGACAACACATCCTTAAGAGTTTCCCCAGTAGTAGGGACTTGGAGACACACACAGACAGCAATCTAGTCTTTGATCATCACGTGTCTACAGTAGTAAGGAAATCATTCTATGCTGTGCAGCTTATAAACAAAGGTATGTCATCTAGGTCCAGGGAAATCATTATTACACTGTATTCTGCATTCATCAGACCTGTCATTGACTGCAATGACCCTTTGGTATGTACCTAACCAGGCATATCCAACAATTAGAATGCCCACAGAGGTTCCACACTAAAAGAATACAGGGCATAAGTAACATGTCATATGCAGACCACCTCAAGGCCCTATCCCTGTATTCTGTCTCTTACAGGTTTTTGAAGGGAAGTCTATGCCTGGCATAAAAGGCATTGTCAGACACTATTATGATGGATCTCCTGCATATCTGCAAAACAAACAGCACCAGAACTACCCGTTCTAAAGACTTAAACCTTGCCTGTCATATAAATAGGACCTGCTGGAGAGACGGGTATGTATCCCAGAGACTACACCTTCTCTAGAACAGGCTCCCCATCCATGTAAAGCAGAGTTCCTCCCTAACCCAATTTAAGTGTAACTTGGACAATTGGATGGGAACAGGAAATTCATCCCTGGTTTGGCACCTATGTCTCTAACAGATACAGGCAGACTGTAAATGGTTTATCTCAGGCCCCTGCTTGTAAATGTTTTATCTCCCAAGCCCCTGCTTACACTTGGCAAGGGTATCAGAACTTGTCAGAGATATGGGATACATGACTAGGCTTAAAAAAGGCCCTTGTGGTTGTTAGCCTAATAAACAGCTATGAACCTGCTAGACTTAAAATGGCTCATGCCAATAGCCTAGTAACCACCTATGAACACATAAACAGATGTGATCCAAATGCAGGAGGACCTTGAAGACGATCAGTTTGTTGTTTAAATTTCCAGCATTAAGTAGTGCCACACTGATATGGTACAGCGGTTGGTTTGTTTTGTAACTTAGGTTGAGAGGCCCATCAGCTGGACCCTGCCTAAAAAAGGCACAGTGGGGGCATCAAAAGTTTTGTCAGTATGCAGAAGCCTTGGAATGAGACTGCAGTCTGTCATGGGTGAAACACGTAGGGTTGTCAAGCATCTCATCTGATGTTGACACATACTGGATCTCCTTAAAATGACACCAGATGTTTAACCAGTTGTGAAAGGCAATTGTCTTTTCTTTATACTTCAGCATCATTCTTGGTGAAGGAAGGGTTTTGCATACTAGGTCTATTACACCAACATGGACCACCACCACCATGCTGTAACCATACTTTTCTTGCTTAAGGGTCCTCAGAGTGCATTGTAATATTAGCAGTCTTGGCTCCTAAGAAATAAACTGTCATTCTGCATTTGTCCAGTCTTATGAATAAGGAATCAGTGTGTCTAAATATGGAGTCAGCAGTGTGTCTAATGATGTGGTCACAGTAGAAGATATAGTTAGAAGATCATTACAGTAGGTGTGTGTGTGTGTGTGTGTGTGTGTGTGTGTGTGTGTGTGTGTGTGTGTGTGTGTGTGTGTGTGTGTGTGTGTGTGTGTGTGTGTGTGTGTGTGTGAATACCCAGCCGAGAATCAAACTGGAGAATCTCTTGCTGTGAGGTGACAATGTTAACCATTACACCACTGCACCACCCATTTACTAGCATGGATACTCTGTAAACACAGGGAGAGTTGAGAGTTATGGTGGTGTGTGTTTGTGTCTACACATGCATGCTCACTTACTGGCACTGTAACTATCTGGCACATTTTTCAAGCTACTGTGGTGATCATACATAGGGCCATCCATTAGAATTCCTTACCCTTATATAACTTTGTGCATATACATATAAAATGCATAAGGTTCAAGAATGCCCCAAAATATCAAAAAGAGAATTAAAAGTAGAATGTTATCTGCAGAATTGCTGTTTGTGGTTTGTTGCCTTAGTATTTGTTTCTTTCTTTTATTGCATTTATGTTTTTTTTATTCATTTATTTATTTGCAGTTGATTACCAGGTAAGTACACTGGTCCAAGGACCCTTTCCAGGCATGTCCCAAGCCAAGATGGCTAATGCAATAGTTACAAGTTACAAATGTATGCAAAATAAATGAATACATACAATTTCATATGAACATACATACAACAAATCATATAAATAAGAAATAAACTTCTAAAGATCTTTATAAAAAGTAATAAGATCAAAAGAATGAAAGGACTGTGAGAAGTAGGCAGTGCATACATAGAATAAAATAGTGGAGACAGACTATATATATAAGGGAAGTGGTACAGTGATAGGTAAGAGTGGGAAATGAATAACAAAAGAAATGGAGTAAGAAAATATAAGTAAAAGGGACTAAAGCAAGAAGAAAAAAAAGCAGCTATCCTAGAAAGCAGTAGATGAGACCCTTGGTATTATGCAAAAGAGAATATAAACAAGACTATATATATATTTATAAGGTAGGTAGCTTAAGCAGTAGTTTGAGTCAATTCCATTGTAGTAAGAGTAGTGTTGGATATTTTAGGTGGTTTTCTTACAGTGGGCATTAGAAATATTATTATCCTTGTAACCCAAAGCACAAGCACTTGCTTTCTTTAAACTAGTCCATTTTGAGTAGCCTCTTAGATGTTGTTGTTATCGTCATTTCTGATATGAGATAACAGATTATTCTAGAAAGCAATGACATCTTCAGTGAGGTTTTTTTCTGCTAAGGTTAGTATAAATGGTGACCTGTAGAGAATGGTGCTATCCTGGTTTCTTAATGAATATGTACTGTTTTTGATGCATAAAGCATTTTCGAGTAGAGATTAGTAGTTACCATTTAATAATTTGAATGACAAGTTGTTTATGAGGAATGTAGCTCTAAGGGTTACAGGTAGCCATTTACAATGATATTTATCCTGTGAGCTTAAAAGTACAACTCTGTAAATATTTTATGGTGTGCAGTTTGAAGGATAATGGTATTTCGCAGGGAGAGAAGATTGATAATGGCAGATTCTAATCGAGAAATAAAAATAGTCTCTGTTTTTTTATATGCAGATGGAAAACGTTATAGTCTATTTTGTCTATGTGAGAAATTCTTGCATCTGTAATTCAACATGGGAGTGAAAGGTAAGACATTGATCTAGTAATATCCCAAGATATTTCTCATGCATAACAGTAGTGATGGTATGCCCAAAACCGCATACCTCTCAAATGTCCAGATTTGAGCAGAATGTCCTGATTTTAGCTTCATATTTTTGCTCTGTTCCTCATAAAATTTGTGGTTTTCTGTCAAATCTCTGAGGACCGAAGTGATTAAATAATGACATACTTTTGAGTTTTAAACTTCATATCCTTCAGAAAATGCATGCCAACACAAATCCTGATATTTTAGCAACATTTTAAGTTTATAAGGCCAATAGTTAAAATGTGTCTCTATTTTTGGGCTTTTGTCCCCCAATTATTTTAGGCTTTGTCCAGATTTCTTGCATTAAGAAGTCAAGAGGTATGCCCAAAAGGGTCAAGCGATTATCATGGTGAGACTGAGCTTGTCTGCTTGTGGTCCCAAAGACCATAACTGCTAATTAAAATGTATTAATATCAAACCATTTTTGGAACGAGTTCCATAGGTTAGCAAGATCATTTTGTAATGCATTATTTACTTGGGTGGAAACTTTACCTGACTTAGTGATGACTGTGTCATCAGCATATAATATACATTTAAGACTGAGTAGGTCATCAATGAACAGTGAAAACAGAAGTGATCCTAAAGCTATTCTTTGGAGAGTACCTTTACTGAGAATGTTATGATTTTTTTTCTGAGCTTTATATAATCTTAAAGGTACTTTCATTTAAATACCTAGAAAATCAACTGCAAACCTCAGCAGAAAAAGTCAGATTTCAGTAGCTTTTGTATTAGATTATTAGGTTATTATGGTATACAAAGGCTTTTTAAGACAACTCACCATGTTCCATGTTACTATGTATTTCATTTGTAAATGAATAAACAGTAGTAGCAACAGTAGATTCTTGACAGATGTGGTGGATATCCCAGAGAAACCACTTTGAAAATGATGAGAACTGGAACCACCATCAGCCTTCTTGCCTGTAGCATTATGCATATGTAGTCCTCCTTGGAATTCATGAATAAGACTGTTTTTAAAGCAGAAGCAAAATGCACTGACAGCAACCTCTCATTCACCACATTAATTCCTCATCAACTGTTCCACTAAAAAACTATTGAAGAGCAGGCATCACTACACATAGCCTAAGAACTGATGATATTCTTATCTTTACCCATCATCGTATCATGATAAGAGATTCATTGGGGAGAGGGCTAAGACTGACCTCTTCCCTAGGGTGCCTTGGGTTAAGACTCAACTGAATAGTATGTTATTGGAAGGGATACCAAAAAAGAGTCACAGTCAAGCAGAACAGATGGCTCACAAAATGTGATTAACAATGGCATTTACCCACCATGATAAGGAATTCATTGGTGAGAGGGCTAAAACTGTTTTTTTTCCCTGGCAGATTCCCTGGGGCACCTTGGATTAAGAATCAGCTCTATACGATATTATTAAATATGATATCAAAAAAGAGCCACAGTTAAACAGGACGGACGGACCACAAAACATGATTAACCATGGCATTTTATTTGTAAGTTACAAGTTACTGAAAGGATCCACTGTTTTTTTTTTTTTTGGGGGGGGGTTGGCATTTATTAGATCAACTAATACAGTCTTACAAAGATAAACTGAAAGTTATGGACACTTGAAAAGAGTAGAAAAAAATACAAGAAGAAGAAAGAAAAGCAAGACAGAAAAAAAGAAAGAAAGAAAATGAATCACTTTGTTGTCTGCTTATCATTTTTTAGGGGGAAATCCTTACAAGTTCTAGTACTACTCACAAATAAGTCAAATAATGTAGCAGGAGTCTCGATCTCCTCCCAATACGTTGCTAAACTCTGGAATATTATCCCCACACAAATAAAACTCTCTAATAAACTCAGTAGTTTTAAATTACCATTTAAATATCTCAGCTAATCCTGGTCTTGCACATGCTCATCACCAGGTTAACACTTTGTACTCACCATACAATACTCTCCAAATATTCTCCTTAAACAGAATACTCTCAACCTCTCACTGAAATGACAAAACAATTTTTATAAATAACTACTGTCTGTACATCCACTAAGTTGCACATGGGCTGTCTCTTTAGTAACTTCTACCTCTGTAAAATCTTAGAATGTACAAATGTAACTATTGTATGTGTATAAATGTAAATAGAAGTGTAACTACTCTGTGTTTAACATATGCATATTTTCTCCTATTGTCATCTGTGTGTGCTCAGAAGAAGAGATACACAATTATAATTTCCTGTTTATTACAGGTATTAGATACTGTTGTTCTAAACAAATTCCTAATAATGTGGTGTGTGTGTGTGTGTGTGTGTGTGTGTGTGTGTGTGTGTGTGTGTGTGTGTGTGTGTGTGTGTGTGTGTGTGTTTGTGTGTGTATATATATATATATATATATATATATATATATATATATATATATATATATTCACTTTGGAATCTCAAAAGACTGAAATATCGAATTTTAGTATCTCGAGATCAAAGTGTCGAATCTGCAGATGCACAAAACTGCAGAATATCGAACCTGGAAATGTCGAATCCGCAGTACTGATGGCGCATTAGGTAAGTGTGGTGTTTTTAAGGGTTTGGGGGAGGGTTTTTGTGCTTGTGAGTGTGTCGGGAGTGTTAGGTGTGGGTTAGGGTACATAGGTGAGAGTGTGAATGTGTCAGTATTGAGAGTGGTAGTGTTTGTGTCTGTGTGATGTGTGTTTGTGTCTGTGTCATGTGTGTTTGTGTGAGGGGGGTGTGGAATGTATGTTGGTAGGTTTTGTGTGTGTTGGTGTATAGTGCAACCTCGAAGTTAGTATATATAAGTAGGGGGGTTGCAGCCCCCCTAATGTGAGGTGCTTATAGTAAGGGTGTGTGTGTGTGTGTGTTGTTGTGCAGAGGTAGGTGTACTTGTGTTTGTATGTGTGCTTTAACGGTCACTTTTTTTCTCTTTATAGTCTCGAAATACTGAAATTCGATATTTCAGTATTACGAGATTATAGTGATCTATATATATATATATATATATATATATATATATATATATATATATACACACACACACACACACACACACACACACACACACACACACACACACACACACACACACACACACACACACTCTAACACACTCACGCGCACCACTCATGCACACATTGTACACATGTAGGTTCACCTACAAGCCATCAAAAAATTTAATTTCAAAATGGAGAGTCAAAAAACCTATAAAAATGGAAAACAAAATCAATATGGGGGCCAAGCCACCCATCCACCAAAAAGTTATATATATCAACTCCATGGTCACACAACACCGGAGAAAGGCAGTAAAAAGCCTGGAAAATGCATCACCTGTTTGCACAATATAATACACTGCAGTGAAACTAGTTACAACATAACATCCTCTCACTAAAAACACATGACAGACAAGTCAGCGATGACACATAGGATAGTCTATATAGACAGATAGCACCATCTTTATGCAGTGAATGTGGGAACTAAGGAATCAGGATTGAATGAAGGATATTTTGTTTGCCCCAGACTGTGCTCCAGTCCCAGTTAAGCCCAGGAAATTAATACTTATATTTTGAAGTAGTTTATACAAAGAGAAAGTATGCGTGATGAGTTCTCCTAGATTGTTTTCCTAACTTTCTCATTTTGTGAAGCCATGGACTTTTGGTTCTTTTGGTTCTTATTTATTTGAAAAAAGACCCCACTTCCATTTTTCACATTCACATTTAAATGAAAAATCTGCAAAAGAAGCATGGATAGAAAAGAGGAAGGGCCACCAGGTTTGATGAGTAAGAGCTGATGAAGTGATTAGTGCTTTAATTACTTTGCTTCGGTTTCTTATAGCAGTCTGACCATGAGAATGGATGAGATGCAAGGGTAATAAGACATATGCTATGTACATCATGCCTTACTCTTTTGCGGGACTTATATATTTATTTATTCATTCTGTGCAATCTGATATGTTATAATTTAATGTTTTAAAAGCCTGGCATACATGCCATTCTTGTCAAAAGTTATAGATTTTGCAAACTTGCTTTCCATAAAATACTGTGCTGGCTGATGTTTGATTTGTTTGTTTGTTTAAGCCTATTGTTATTTCCAGACTTTTTGTTCAGTATCATGCTGCCTAGATATATTCACTATTTGGGGTATGTGGAAGGTGCCCGAGGGCAGGGCTACATTCTTTAAGATGGTGCACAACAAATTCAAAAGTCCTAGCTATGCTGCTGATATGATGCCAAAAAAAAAAAAAGACAGACAGATGCTGGACACAGAGTAAAGTTGAACAATGTAATGTGTAGGATTTGCATGGTGGTTATTCAAATGAGAGATCAATGAGAAAGCAAGGTGAGTATTGTCTCAAGAGGATTAAAGCTGTGAAAGAGGAAGAAGAGCAGGAAGGGAGTTGCTTATGCAAAACTGCAGAGCACTGCTTGTTTAAGCTGAAAACTGCTGGTTTTAAACTACCTTTGGTCACACTACCACTAATGAAGTGACTGTTTAATTTATTGCTGAGCATTTAAAAGCTGATCATTTATAGTTTAGCTTGCTGCAACATTTTTAGATAGCTTCTGGACTGGGTATTAGCAAGAGAAGAACAGTAGCTGTGTCATCTGGTACCCTGTACAGTCCCCCAAAACTGGCACCCCTATAGCTCAAAGATGAGAAGAAAAACAGATATTTGAGTCCAACATAAAAGACTCTTCTGTACTCCTTGCACTCTGGTAACTGTAATAAGCTACTTGCAGCTAAAACTGTAACAAGCAGCTTGCTACAGTTACTATCACACATTGAATGCTTCAGCATTGCAGCCATGACTACAAATGCAGTCAGGGCATTAATTTATGAAGCTGCAATATCCTTGTGACTTCATAAATCAGTACCATTAGTGACTACAATCCAACACCATCAACATCTGCTGATCACATCCTTTTACAGGTTGCACCCAGTGCAGCCATACCATTTAAAACACCCTGGTTATGGCTCTGGTCTTGAGACAGCACTACAAGGCAATGCTCTAGTCAGGGTGTAGCTCATTCAGGACAAATTGTATTGTAATAGGCAAGTATGCTTGTATCCTGGTAGGCAACCAGATATCAAGGGCATTGGATGCAGCTTTGTAGGGCTTGTATGCATTGTGTGAAATCTACTGGAATATATTCTTGTGGCTACTGTGTGCTTGTGTGAGTTGGAGTTGAAATACATTACTGCAGACATTGCAACCCGACATCTGATAGGGCTATTATAGATGGGAATAGGGATTGACTGTGGATTTAAATGACTGACCCTGCAGTTGTTTTTGCTCAAGTTTAGCAGTTATTATACTGGCTTTGTAAGACTAATGTGCATTTGTGTGAAGCAAGCTGAAATACTTTACTTTGACCATTTTATTAGTGAAACAAATTTGAAACACATTGTTATGGTCATTTTTATTATAATCAGATGTATGACATGTACACAGTCAATAAAGTGACTAAGTTCTTGGTGGGGAGCTGTCTGTGGATGAAGGTAAATGAACATTTTTTTATTTGTTTAGTTTAAGCAGTCATTGATATGTCTTTATATGACACAGTAATGACTGCTTAAACTGAACAAATGAAAAAGCACTTATTAATCTGTCTTTGTGGGACCAGTGTGCATGAGTGAGAAGTTGGAAAACTATAATGTGGCTACAGTCCACTTGTGTGAAACAAACCTGAAATGCATTACTTTGGCTACTAATACTGTTGTACCACAATCAGATGATATGTAAACTAAAGTCAATGGGGTGACTATAATTGTAGGGTATGGGGCTATTTGCTGATTAAAATGATCCTGCTGCAAGTTGTTAGTCTGGTTTTGCAGGACTAATGTGCTTTTATGTAAACCAAGTTGGAATATTTTACCAGTTTTTATCACAAACAGACATCTGAGGTGTATACAGTCAAAAAATGGTCTGTAATTAATTAGCATGGAGGCCATCTATGAATAAAATTTTCTTGCCTACTGGTGTTTGATCACCATTAAACAGTCACTGATCTTGCATGCCAGAAGCACTGTCAAATACTATATTGTATTTGCTAAAGTCAGTGTAAAATTATCATTGCTATAATGTATGCTTGTGTGTGTGGGGGGGTTCAGACATCAGTGCTCTACGCAACACTAAGTGGCTATCTTTGATGATCTGGGTGCAATGATTGCAAAAGCAACTGATTGCTGGCAAAGTGAAGCTGCAACTAGTGTTGCTATCTCAAAGCACTTGGCTTTCTGGTAGAATTCTGGACTGTTGCTTCTTCTGTAAGGAGTTTGCATGGCCTTGCTGTCTCTGTGTAGGGTTTATCCAAGTGCTTTGCTTACCTCAAAAACCCAAAGGCATGTCATAGGTGAATTGGTATTCCTCCAGTTTGCCTGTAATAAAGCATGCAGTGTGTAATGTGTGTGTGTGTGTGTGTGTGTGTGTGTGTGTGTGTGTGTGTGTGTGTGTGTGTGTGTGTGTGTGTGTGTGTGTATGTGTGTAAATTATTGATGGGAACATTCATAACTCTTCTGGTACATAGTAAAAAATAACATTTAACAAGTAATTTGTTTTTACAAAGGCATAAAATTAATGACAGAATATCTAGACCATCTGCCCATCTGGAGGCATAATGGCCCCACACCCCATGCAGAATAAGTAGCTTTTTGACACAGGCTTAGTAGGAAACTCTGCCCCAGACCCACTTAGTCTAAAGTAGGTCCTGCTTAGAGTGTACACAAAAAGTCACTATAGTTTGTGCTCATCATTTCTTTAATTTTCCTCTCAATTAAATCTCAGAGGGTTATTGTAGCTTGTGTGGGTGCCTGCGACAGTGTGGTCATTATTTTCTTAGTTATTTTCACAATTAGTCCACATAGGTATGCACAGCAGGTCACTATAGCTTGTATAGGAGCAGTATATTGTTAACTATGAATTTAGGATTGCAAGCAATTCAAAAGACAGCCACAAGGCCTTCTCAGGCATATTAGGAGGCTTAGAAGTAAAATACAATTATGTTCTGAACCAATCGTCAATGGTTCCTCTTTCCCTGATCTCAAGGTCATTGCTAATATCTTACAGACAAATTATTTTCTAACTTCAATCTACCCACCCTCTCATCTCACCTTTATTACCCCTTACAACCCCCCCCCCATGATCAATTTATGCCAAGTCCTTTTGGCACTTTCCAGAATTAAAAGCACTACTTCCTTGGATCCTGACAATATCCCTTGATATCTCCTAAGGAGCGTAAAGTCCCATATAGCAAACCCCTCCATCATCTCTTCAGCTTGAGTCTTTCTGCTGGTTATGCTCCCAAGTAGTGGAGAACAGTACCTGTATTGCCCTTGTAAAAAAAGTGGTTCCTCTAATATGCCTGGGAATTACAGGTCTATTAGTCGTATTAGTATTATTTGCAAGGCTATGCATTATAGCTGAGTTGACAAACAACAATATAGGTAACTTCATATTCCTGGGTACACACTAGTTCAGCTTTGTACAAGTCAGATAATGTCTGATCAGTATGGTTTGCTCTCTGAAAGGTTTGCTGAGGCCACAGATAAGGGGACTACAGTCCACACTACTTATCTGTATCATGCCAAGGCTTTTGATACTATCCCCCATGCTGGGATTATTGACAAATAGCATTCAGCATTAACCTATACACAGTTGACTAGATTGCTTATTGGCTCTCTGACAAAACTCATACTGTTAAGGTGGCATGGGGTGGCGGGTATTTGCTCAAGACAGTAAAATGTCACTAGTTGTATCCCAGGAGTTTTTGTCTTGGCTCTCCTCCTCTCTGGCATATATTTCTATGACATACAAATTGATATCAAGGGACTAAGGCCAATCATGTTTGCTGATGATTTCAAACTGAGAGCGGTTACCAAATCCCATTCTGATACATAAATTCTCCAGCACTGAATGGACCAAATAAATGTTTGGTGTATTAACCATGGGCTTAACTACAGCACCAAGAAATGCAGCATAATTTCCTTTCATAAACCTAGCATCACTACTGCTTACCATACAAGTAGCATTCCACTTAAATCTGACACAATCATCAGGAACGTGGGTACTTATGTTGATAACAGATTCTACTTGGGCCACCACACCTCTGTGGTGGTTAGAAATCCTTCTCCCTAGTAGAGCTGATCCTTCATCACATCTCCTAAGGGTCCAAAGAAGTTATAATCCCATTTTAATCTTTGAATACAGGGTGGCCTAATGGTTAAGGTGTTTGCCTTACAAACACAAGGTGCAGGGTTTGAGTCTCACAAGGGATAATTGTCTAGGCTTAAAAATGGCTTGCAAGGGCAGTTAGCTTAGTACTAACCTATGAACTCATTGGCATGTGTCCCAATAAACACTTAAACCAGCTTGAGGGACCTCAACATTTCTTTACCAAAAAGATCTCAGGTCTCACTAACATTACCTACTCTTATAGACTAAAATCTCTGTCCCTCAACTCAGTGTCATACAGACTCCTGAGGGATGGTCTCTGCTTAGCTTTCTTTGCTATGAATGACTGAGCACTCATTGAACTTATTCATATAAATAGAACAAGTGGAAAAGCAAATATGCCCTCTAGAGACCTAAACCTACATTATCACATCAAAAACACCTGATGGCATGACAGATGGCCAATCCATCATCTCACCATCTTTGGAATAGGCTGCCATTACCTGTCAAGCAGAGTACTTCCCTAGCAACCTTTAAAAGACATACAGGATGACTGGATGAGTGATCAGAAATTTATCATCAACCCCCTTTTACCCATTTTCTACATGGGGTATCTGTTAAATTCCACTTTCCTACCTTCTTTGCACTCATGCTTGACTGTCACAGGTCTTCTCTCACACAGTCTATCCACCTCTTTGCTGGACACCCTAGTTTCCTCTTGCCTTCTTCCTGTCTGTTCCAAATCTTCTTCACAAGATTGTCTTTTCCTTTTCTGCACATGGGGTTGAACTACTGTAATCTGTTCCCTTTGACCTTTGTACGTGATCTCAAATTCTCACCAGTAATATGTGGAGAAAGTCTGCTTAATGAGGGACACTGTTAGTCTCTCATCAGTGCTAAGTGATATGGCTGAGTTTCTTGATAAGTCTTCTTTAGCAGTAAGCTTAGTAAGAACCTATGAGGATAAGGAGCAAAGAACAACAAGTTAGACATTACCATGATCACCATTTTTTTACTTTGCTCATAATCAAGCATCAGGTATGTATACAAATGGCTGTCTTTTGGAAGTAGGGGTATAGTAGCAACCATCAAACAGCTGTTACTTCAGCATCACCAACATCACCACGCTTGCATCAAAAAACAAACATTGACACACTTCTACAGGTGCTCCGAGGCTAATTCTTGGAACATGCACATAATAAAACAGTGGTTTTGCAGTGGGACAAGTCTCCCTGTACCCCCTCACCCCCTGCTATTTATTTATTCCAATTCCATGACTGCACAGTCTCCAGAGAATGTCTGTTCTCACACAACTGTTGATTATTTGTTTTGTTAACCAAAGTGTATCAACAAAACAGTTTGATTTTTGTTTAAATCAACCAGTCCTACATAAACAGTATATATATATATATATATATATATATATATATATATATATATATATATATATATATATGTGTGTGTGTGTGTGTGTGTGTGTGTGTGTGTGTGTGTGTGTGTGTGTGTGTGTGTGTGCAAGTGTATGCATCTAACAGGAAGAAGTTGAAATGTTGCTGTGTTCTGATTATTTGATTTTCATCTCAATAGTTATCAAAGTGGTGCACAAAAAGTGGCAATCTTTTGATTGCAGGTATGGGGAGGCATGCTAGATTTTCACAGTACACAGGCACACTATATCATTATTTAGCAAGACTATGACTGGCATAAGTAACCAATCATCTTTCCCAGTCATGCTTTGAAATAACTGTACAGTACAACAGAAAGGAAAGCAGCTGTCTACTTATACTATTACAATTACACCACAATTGCTAGCAAAATATTTCAACTTGCTAAAATTATCACCAAAAGTATAACCAGATTCACTTATTTAACAAAATTATACTAAAATTAAAGGGTTATCTAATAAATTACTGTGGCTATTTATTATACTCACAAATTCCAAATCAGTCATGTAAGATGTGCCCACTCAAAAACTGGAGATGCAGGCAGTCTGTGGATGAAAGTGACTGACCCCTTCTGAAATCTCATCATAGTTAAACAGTCATGATCTACTTTGTCATGGCAACTTTGTGCATGTAATAAAATGAAATACATTACTGTGGTCGTTGTATTTTTAAACAACTGAGGTATACACAGTTAAAGTGGCTACACTTGGTAGGTACAAAGGCAGTCCGTAGATGAAAGTGACTGAAGCCCCAAGTTGAAATATTCATCAGAAATCCAGTGAAAAGAAGTATCTCAAAAGGGTGGAAATTGATTAAAAATACACATAGAACATCTAAAACCCCATGGCTTCTGACAGCATACTAGCCCCAGACCTCTACAATAATTGAAGGATTTTCTCCAGGATACATGAAATCCTCTATGGTAAAATAAGGTAAAACAAGTTGTTTGATTTTCTAAATATGTATAGCTCACATGCACTGTTTTCATTTTTTCACAGCATTATTCAGAAGACATAGTCTCCCAGATCCTTGACTATGGGATCATTTTTCAGGGGTGTGTTGTCAATGTGATAATTGCAGGGACAGTCATGCTTTCCAAAGAATATGATTATACGTGTCTTGGCATTTAGTTTCAGTCCATGGTTTTGACACCAGCTATTTGTTTGAGACTCTCTTCCCCAAATGGCTATACATTTGTACTACTGTGGGACTGGTATCTCACAAAATGTTTATCTCAATGTAAATATGTAGCTTTAAAGTTTATATGGTACCTGACTAAATCCTAGGTTCAAGAGATGCTGCACTGGGGTCCATATATAAGGGTAGAGATTAGGTTTGCCAGATCTATCTAAATATGCTTTAACAGCAGGCTACAGCATGTGGCTGTTATAGCAACAGGTGAATTATTTACATGCCAGGAATAAGTCTGAGTTAATTTTCAACCCCTCATGTCAAATAGTTAGGAGCAAAGAGTTGGGAAATGTTTATGTCAGACTCTCAGAAAGTAATCAGTGCATAAATGTCTACAGTACAGGGTGCAAAAGTAATATTTATCAAATGTAGGGCCACGGTTCCCTTTTTTAGTACATTGTAGCTCACCATATGGACACACTGCAGCATATATTTGGTCTTGGGACAATGTTTCAGCTATTTTGTGCAAAAGGTTTTTACTTATTCCAGGATTAATAATGCAATATTGCTGATCTTAATATAAATACCTGCACTTATGTAATTTTATTTTTCAGGTAAATTTGGAGTTGGTTGATATAAATGAGATAGATGTTGTATTTGGCAAATGTTAGCTTAGGAAATATTTTGTCAGAGGGTATTTTATTAAATTTGTTGTATTGTTTTATAGATACAGATGCATACCATCCAGCAGCCTTTTACAACCTGTGGTAAAAAAAGTTGCATTTTAGCCTATAAGCAGGATAGAAGAGTGGAATTCTGTCTGCTTCCAAGACAAAGTCATGTCTTCTCAAAGGCAGATTTATCATTGGAAACTTAAGCACCTTTCTTTTCAGTCACCACGTTGACTCTCTTGTATGCTTCGTTCCTCGTCTACATGGTATTATCACTTTTCTCACTCGGAGATAAGTTCATGCCAACATATTTTTATGGACCTGTACCATCCTTCCTGCTGTTTCTGAAGGAATTAAAGTTAGACTTTGAAGAATATGGGGATGTGATACTGCTATCATTAAGCAAGTGGTATTATGTACAGTGGAGTTGCCCCTGGATGTTTTTTAAGGTATCTAGTTTATACTAAAGATACTATAGAAATGTATTATGTGCAAGTAGAAGCAGTTGAGTCCACCAGTACTCCAAACATGGCAGGTCATAACTATTAAAGAGATGCAGTCTTTGATTTTATTTGGTCAATATCCTAGGCATTTGATCATACATAAGAAGGAATTGGACTTAATGCCTATTAAATCTGAATAAAAATTTTTGATATTTCTAACTTGTTCCAAGACTTGGTGTCTTATTTGTACTTTTTGATTTTACAACTGATTTGCTGAATATTTTGCAGGTTTATGCCCTTGTTTCCAATATGTTGGGTAGATCCAAGCAAAATCGGGGAGGGGGTATGCTATCGTTTTTCATGTTGTTAACTTTTTAAATATTTTAATCATTACAGAATATGCTCAGAGATTTCTTAGGACAAATATGTTTGAATGCCCACCATCACATGGGTTGTTGTATGAGACTATCCATTGCGATTATATTATTCCAAATTGTAAATCTTTAAATGGAAAAGGTCTTGCTGCAAGTATGAAGACAGTGAGAAGGAATAGTTAAGGAGAGTTGTGGCGCAGATCTGCAAGAACCTGTTAGAGGTTATGAATGGAGTATATATGCTATGGAATGGTAACATCCCATGACTAAAAGTTTGTAATAAGGGTAACCAATGAACCTTAGTGTGCTGAGTAGCCATCCACGTTTTGTTACAATAAGGCAGCGATTTCCATGCTTTGGAAATATGAGCATGAAACAATCAAACTGACAAAATAATTGCATGAGTCATTCGTGATTTAAGGTCTATATCACCAATACAAGGATATGATACTGTTCTATCTAATAGTGGTCTGTAATACCACTATACTATAGAACAACATCAGGAATAAGGAAGATGTATACATGAAAGTGAATTTAAACATAAAACATCCATTCCACACTGTCCTCAAACCAATGAAGAAGTGGTAAGAAGTATCCAAACAGTGAAGGCTCTCATGAGAAACAGCTATAGCAGAAGCAATGATGATTGTCATCTCACAATTTTTGCAATACAGGAATTCACCACTGCGGAGACTCCATCTCTCACTAGATCATGTTTAAATAGGTTCATGGGTTCCTAGGTGTGTACTAGGCTAATGGCCCTGGAGCCTTTACAAGCCTAGCCCATAGGATTACTCTGGCATCATGCCACCAGACCTTAGTTCCTAGTGCCTCTGCCAAGTAGAGCCATTGGAGTGATCCCCAGGGTGAATTTTCTCTTTCCCATCCACTCATCAAGATTTCTCTTACGGAGGGCCAGTGAGGTGCTCTGCTTGACATGTATGGGAAGTCTATTCCATCGCATGGGCAGTCCCTGGGTTATAAACCTGTCCCTCCAGTATGTTCTGTTGATTGTGGTAATGAGGTTGAGGTCTCTGGAGCATGTGGTGTGGAGGGATTGGGATTTCTTTAGATGTAGCATTTCTAATAGAGCTGGGTCAGACATTGCTTTGTAAGTCAAGCAGAGATCGCCTCTAAGTAGGCGATATGAGACAGAGAATAGTTGGAGTTTTTTGAGTCTGTCCATATAGGACAAGTGTTTAAGGCCTAGGATCCTCTTTGTGAGGTACTTTTGTGGCCTCTCCAGTTGTTGCTGGTGTCTAGTGAGGTACATGCCAAATGGGGCATTGTACTCAATGATTGGCCTAATGAGGGAAGAGTAGAGGGAGACAATGACCTCTTTCTTCCTGGATGCAAAACCTTTATTAATGAGATGTGCCACATAGAAGGACTTTCTGACCACAGTGGCAACATGGTGGTCAAAAGAGAGGTTGCTGTCAACCTGTGTTCCCAGATCTCTTATAACGCCTTCTGTGTTCAGTGGACTATCATCAATGTGGTAATTCAAGGGAACCGTGTTTTTCTCAAGGGGGATGACGACACATTTTTTGGCACTGAGCTTAAGACCATGGTTCTGACACCAGTCATTGGTGTCATTGAGGTCTTTCTGTAGGATGTCAGCATCACTTGGGGAGTTAATAATAGTTCCCAACTTGCAATTGTTTGTGAACTTTGTCTGCCAGAGTCCCTTCATGTTGGCCTGGACTTCAGAGAAGTAGATACCAAAGAGGAGAGGACCCAGGACCGAACCTTGTGGGACTCCACTCGTGACTGGTCTGCAGTCTGACCTGGAGTCAGCTACTTTCACACTGTGAGTTCCATCTATGAGACAGTTTGCAACCCACCAAGTGATATAGGGGTTGATGCCTAGCTTAGTGAGTTTTTCTATGATTCCTGAGTGGGGAATGGTATCAAAGGCCTTGGCCAGATCAAGGTAGGCTGTATAAACCACCTTGCCTTCATCCACAGCTCTGTTGACTGACTCAAAGAAGTCGACCAAGTTGAGCAGGCATGATCTACCCTTCACAAAACCAAACTGTGTAGGATCCAGTGTTTGGAGATTCTCTATATCCTTGTTTATTAGGTCCATGATGATGAGTTCCATAGCTTTGCATATCAGACTCGTCAGGCTAATTGGGCAATAATTCCCGGTGTCTGTAGTTCCTACTCCTTTGTGGAGAGGGATGACTGTAGCAGTGTGTCATTCAGTAGGGACAAAGCCTGAGGTGAGGCTGTGATTGAACAGGGCACACAGGTGAGTTGCCAGTTCACTCTGTAGTTCATGTAGAGCACAGCTAGGGATATTGTCAGGTCCCATAGAAGCTGTATTCTTGGCCTTGGGCAGTGCTGTTTTAACCTGTGCAGCAGTAATAATGGGTGCTTGGCAATCTACTGGTATTGTGATTGGTCCTTTGGGTGGGTAAAGTTAACACTGAATCTGTCGGCCAGTATATTGGCAATATCTGTTGGCTTGGTATAGGAGGTACCATTGTGCAGTAGCTCAAGAGCTGCAAATAAAGACTCTTAATGTCATGTCTCCAAATGAAACTGTTGAGCAACAAGGAATGTCCTAAAAGCAAGACCAGATGCCCACTACATAATTAAGCTGATTTCTCCAGATGTTGCAAACTGTTGAAGAAACCAAGGAGATACATGGATTCTTCCAAAGTTAAGAATGATTCTAAGGACTCTGCATTTCTCAGTTACTAAAATGTATTTTGACTACATTAAAAAAACCTCTTAGATGTAGCTAGCCCACTTCTGGCCATTGGTGTAGAGGATTAAGGCTATGAGCGGTTAATAAGCTACTTCCTGTGGTAAAGGATTTAATTCTCTCAGCCTTAATTTGCCTACTGTGTGACCCTGAGCAAGTGACGTAACCAGACAGAGCTTTAGGGAAATTGGGAATTTGGGTTAGGCTCATAAATGGTCTCTCGGACTGCATCTGTCTGGACCACACAGTGTGCTTGTGACATGGCATATACTTACTTAGACCATGTGACAAAGAGTTGATTAAATATGCTAAAATCTTTAGTCCTGTTAATATAATATTGCTGTTGGATGTAACTGTAGAGGGTATACCAAACCCTCTCCAGCTTGTTATTTTGATTGAAATGAATTACAATGAGATCAGAATTGATTCAAGGAGGGCTGCACGACAAGTTTAATAAAAAAAAGAAGTGTTAGTCCTGAAGGTCACATTGTCATCATGGAAGTCTGTGGAGAGCTACTTACTCATAAACATATGCAGTTTTGAAATCTTCCTGAGAGAAGTAATGGATGGCTTAGAAAGGGCAGGAATGTGAAAGAAAAAAATGCAGGTTTGTATGGAGGCAGTGTGAATTTCTTAGTCACAAAATTCAAGTCTTATGGAGGAGCAAAGTTCTCACTGGAGGTTTCAGGTATAAGGAAACTTTCAGAAACAGCTTGACAGTGGAGCTGTAAGACACTGGGGGATTCACTGGAAAGCAGCTTTTGAGTTTGTTGACAGAAGAACTTTGATAGCATAACCAAGAATCTGGTGAAAATGTTCAAGAAGATTCTGTAGAACAAGCTGTTTGAAGAGACAGCTGGTTCCAAGTGTTTCTTGCTATCATCATCATCTTCTTTCGGCTGTTCCTGTTAGGGGTCGCCACAGCGGATCATCTGTTTCCATTTCTTCCTGTCCTCTGCATCTTGCTCTGTCACACCAACCAACTGCATGTCCTCTCTGACCACATCCATAAACCTTATCTTAGGCCTTCCTCTTTTCCTGATACCTGGTAGCTTCATCCTTAGCATCTTTTTTCCAATATACTCAGCATCCCTCCTCAGCACATGTCCAAACCAACATAAACTTGCCTCTCTGGCTTTGTCTCCAAACCTTCCAACCTGGGCTGTCCCTCTAATATACTTATTCCTGATCCTGTCCACCCTTGCCACACCCAGTGCAAATCTTAACATCTTTAACTCTGCCACATCTAGCACTAACTCCTGCCTTTTTGTCAATGCCACTGTCTCCAACCCATATAGCATAGCTGGTCTCACTACCCTCTTGTAGACCTTCCCTTTCACTCTTACTGGTACTCGTCTGTCACAAATCACTCCTGACACTCTTCTCCACCCACTCCATCCTGCCTGTACTCTCTTCTTCACCTCTCTTCCATACTCACCATTACTCTGAACTATTGATCCCAAGTATTTAAACTCATCCAACTTCGTCACCTCTACTCCTTGCATCCTCACCATTCCTCTATCCTCCCTCTCATTCACACACATATATTCTGTCTTAGTCCTGCTGACCTTCATTCCTCTTCTCTCTAGAGCATATCTCCATCTCTCCAGGGTCTCCTCCACCTGTTCCCTACTCTCACTACAGATCACAATGTCATCTGCAAACATCACAGTCCACGGGGACTCCTGTCTGATCTCATCTATCAACCTGTCCATCACCATTGCAAATAAGAAAGGGCTCAGAGCTGATCCTTGATGTAATCCCACCTCCACCTTAAATGCATAAATGCATCCATCACTCCCACCACAGACCTCACCACTACCACACTACCCTCGTACATATCCTGTACCACTCTTACATACTTCTCTGACACTCCTGACTTTCTCATACAATACCATAACTTCTCTCTAGGCACCCTGTCATATGCTTTCTCTAAGTCTACAAAAACCCAATGCAACTCCTTCTGACCTTCTCTGTACTTCTCCATCAACACTCAGAGCAAACATCGTATCTGTAGTTCTCTTTCCTGGCATGAAACCATACTGCTGATCACTAATCATCACGTCCCTTCTTAACCTAGCTTCCACTACTCTTTCCCATAACTTCATGCTGTGACTGATCAATTGAATCCCTCTGTAGTTACTTTAGCTCTGCACATAACCCTTATTCTTAAAAATCGATACCAAAACACTTTTTCTACATTCCTCAGGCATCCTCTCACTTTCTAAGATTTCATCAAACAATCTGGTTAAAAACTCCACTGCCATTTCACCTAATCATCTCCATGCTTCCACAGGTATGTCATCTGGACCAACAGACTTTCCATTCTTTACCCTCTTCATGGCTATCCTTACTTCCTCCTTGCTAATCCATTGCACTTCATAATTCACTATCCCCACATCATCCAACCTTATCTCCCTCTCATTCTCTTCATTCATCAACCCCTCAAAGTACTCTTTCCATCTGCTCAACACACTCTCCTCACTTGTGAATATGTTTCCCTCATTATCCTTTATCATGTACCCGCGGTGGTGGTGCTGTGGTAGCGTTGTCGCCTCACAGTAAGATGCTATCCGGTTCGATTCTCAGCTAGAGCATCTTCTGTGTGGAGATATGTGTGAATGGGTGTACCTTTGTTGAAGGTTGTGTGTCAGGGCTGGTAACTCGACATGTAGAAATCAACTACCAATCATTAGCGGACCGGAGTTCCGCTGTGGTGACCCCTACCCGGGAAAAGCTGAAAGACACAAAAAAAACTCTTACCTGCTACACATCTTTCCTAGCTCAGTCCCTCTGTCTAGCCAATCAGTACAGGTCATTTTCTCCCTCCTTAGTGTCCAACCTTTCATACAACTCTTCATATGCCTTATCCTTAGCCTTCGCCACCTCTCTCTTTGCCATGCTCCTCATCTCCTTATACTCCTGTCTGCTTTCTTCATCTCTCTGACTATCCCACTTCTTCTTTGCCAACCTCTTTCTCTATATACTCTCCTGTACTTCCTCATTTCACCACCATGTCTCCCTGTCATCCTTCATCTGTCCAGATGTCATACCAAGCACCTTTCTAGCCATCTCCCTTACTAGCTCTGCTGTAGTTACCCAGCTATTTGGTAACTCTTCACTGCAAGTGTTTCTTGCAATACTACATTGAAACTCTTTCCCATAACTAGATGTGATTTCCTGTTGTTAGGTCTTCTCACTTCCACCAGTATTTGAACTACCAGAAAAATGAAGACATGGCTGTGTAGCATGAATCTGAGCTCATCTGTGTTTTGAGCATAGGTCGTTTGAGAATAAGATGTATTAGGGTCCCTTCTTTGGTAAGTAGAGTGCAGTGGACTGGCAGGGCTATTGGATCCTCTAAGCACATGTGCACTAGCAAAGAGAATTATACTTGGATCAACCAGCAAGGAGCTATGACAGTAAACTTTACATCCTCCTTTGTTTTCTTCACCAGTACTTCTGGAATAAGTGGGACTGAAAAAACAGCATAGAGTGGATACTGATCCCACCAAAGAGAAAAGGTGTTGGATGCCCACAATCTAGATAGGTAGTTTTGTTTACAAAATGATTTTCAGTTATCGACTCCATGGAGATGCAAATACTTCCACATATGGAGTGCCTCACTTCTTTGCAATGTTGGGGAAGACATTCCTGCTCATTTCCCATTTGAACAGGGCTCCCAAAGTCCTGCATAGACAATCTGTCAGTGAGTTTTGGCTACTGCAGCTGTAAAATGCATGAAGATGTATGCTCAAGATGCTGATAAAATCCCAAAGCTGCATGCAAGGATAAGACTGAGTGCCTCTTTGCTTGCTGAAGTACCCCATAGTACTTATTTTCTCTGTTACTACAGGAGAAGTTACTAGCTTGAGTGCTGACCTGAAGGCCATCAAGACATAGATGACTGTCATCATCTCATTCACTTATATATTTGCTTTTGACATGTAAGACCCCTTACATAACCCAAAGAATCTGTGGTCAGAATCTAGCTCAGCCTAGGAATGGTGAAGGGGATGTCAGACTTGTTTTTGACCTGGACAGCCCATCAGCACAGTTCTTTCTGATAAGAAATCTCTTTATCTTGACACTGCATGTGTTGGTCCCAGAAGTTCTTCAGATACCACTGTGCCTTTTACATATGTAGACTTGCATAGCAGACCATTAGGATGGGGGCTAACATTTATCCAGGGCCTTTAGAAACACACTGGGTGTTAAATAAACCTTTTGTGCAAGTTTTCAGGAAGAAATTGATTCATTAACACTATCTTGTCTTGCAGTAAATACACCATACAGGACTTGGGATCCAGAAGTGTTCCCAGTATGGTTCTGATACGTGAGATAACAGCTTTAGCCAGTAAAAAGATCAAGGAAATGCCTAAGCTTAAAAGGCACTTAAAGGTGAAGCTGAAGACTCTCTATAGCTTCTGTTTGTAGTGTGTCTGAATAAATTACCCAGGTATGGATTGTCATGGATGTCCCTCGTCTTTAGGAGTGCAAAAGACTGGAATGAACCAACCACTCAGTGAAAAAGAGAGCAGTAACAGGAAAAATGAAGGAAAAGTAAGCAAAGTGGTAATCTAAGGTCTCTGCAGTGAATCGTAGTTATTGTCTTTGAGTCTTGTGAGCAGAAGCATGGAGGTAGAAACCATTCCAGTGCAGGGTGAGTATTTAGGTGCCCTTTAACAGCAGGGGTTTCATAGACATGTAGTTTTTAGATTGTGCAAGTGTAGGATGGGTCTCCTAAAGCACTTTTTTATGGGTACTAGGAAAAGTCTTGAGTAAAAACACTTTACTTTTTTTCTGATGTTTGGACCATCTCTATGGCCCTGTGGAACATCTTTATGGCTTTATATTCAAAGAGTTGTAGTAAGGTTGGTTTGGCCAGGTACAAATGGGTCTTGAGGAGTGGGAGAATGCCCATAAAAGGTAGAAAGCTCAGGAACTCTGTAGTGCAACTTGAAGTCAAAATTTCACCAAAATAGAAAAATTTCCAACCCAGAAGCTTTGGTGAGATGGAGGGAGAAGGAGAAACTAATAAAAGGTCATCATAGCTGGTAGGTACCATTGCTGGCTGGAGGATGTCTTCTCCAATCTATGACCTTGTTGCCTAACCTTGTCCATGAATTCTTTCTATGTTTGTTGTCTTTCTTTAAAACTACTTCCTCTATCTGTACTGATCCTCCCTATCAGTATTCTGTAAAATGTAAACAAATGAAAAAAAACATAGAGGGCAATCATTCATGAATTTTATCCTGTAAAATGGCCATTATCTATTTAGGTACTTTCTAGAATTCACTGGTAATGCCAGATGGAGTAATTGACTGATGGCATAACATTTCTTTCTCTTCCACTTTTTAAAACTCTTTTGGGAGGAGGGCCAAAGAGGTTTTCAATCTTAGAATGGCGTTTAAAATTTGTCCCTTAATGCCCTCAGCCAAGAATTGCATTCTTATTGATGCTTGTCTCTTATTTTTCCAGAAGCAACTATCTTGGAAAAGGCATCCATTGCATTATAACCACATTTAATGGAATGCTTCCCCACCTTGGCAGATGTCTGAGACATTTTAAAGACCTGTATACTCTTGCAGCATTAACAAGATATATCTTACATTACTCTCTCTGGATCACTGATGGTATACAATTATTTTATCCATCTTTCTCTCTATCCTCTTATAAAACAGCAATCTCCAAAATTGCTCCTGGCAGCAAAACAGTGTTCCAGAAATGATGAAGAGCAATGAACAACAAAACTTTTTTCACCCTCTCAAAGAACATCTTATTAACGAAACTAAATGCAACTGCTTTTTGGAATGTACACTACCTGCTACTAAAATAGAACCTAACTTTAATTAACCCCATTATGATGTATTATGAACTGTGGTGTTGAAGCTACTTACTAGGATTTTTGTTTATTCTAGTCCTGTGCTACTCATAAGACTTTGTGCATGAAGCAAAAGAAAATATGGAATTGAGGTGAGAGATTTTGTTAACAGCAGTTGAGTTTCAAGGATTTATTGAAGCTTTGAATATAAAATGTATATTTAAAGCACAAAAAATAATAATTAAATATTGTATATTGTTCTTTTTTAAATTTATATTGTGATGTTATTATTGCATGTGTAACATTTTTTGTATGTTGTACTTTTCAAAATATATACTGTGAACTGATTATGGTCACCTTTTGATCTGTTTATTTAAGATCATGTTAGTTGATTTTGGGTTATTCTAATGAAGTTCTTTATAAAATAAAGAATGAAAGTGTTCAAATCCTGTATTATCATTTCCTTCCCTTTAGTGTGTGGTTTTAGTCAAGGTTTTGTTTCTGCTGATATAGTCCTATACACTCAGTCTTAAAAAATGCAATGTAGTTTCCTTTGGTAATAATTGCCAGTGTGTACCACATTGGTAACATTCCACTTAAATCAGACCCAATCATTGGGGAATGTAGGTACTTAGGTTGATAATGATCTCTCTTTCACCAGTATGTCTATGAGATGTCCAGAAAATCCTTCTGCCTTGCACTGGTTATCCTTTGGGATATCTCTTCATGGACCATAGAAGTTATAGTCCAAATTTATTCATCCCTTATTGGGCCCATCATTTAATACAATGCCTGCTTTGGCATGCACCTCTCTAATCACATAAACTAACTTGAGAGATTTGAATTTTTTCTTACCAAAGGACATCTGGTCTTAGTGTATCTACCTCCTCTGATAAAATTAAAAGCCCAATCCCTTTACTCAATCACGTATAGGCTCCTGAAGGGTAATCTCTACTTACCCTGAAAATGACCACACATTCTTTGTACCCTGTCACCTAAACAGAACAGCTGGCAAAGCCTTGGCAACCCAAACCTGTACTGGCATATTAACCATTGTCTAACCTATATCATAAAACATAAGGCAGGAAACCTCCACCAGCCCAAATATAAAACAGTTAGAAACAGGAAAAACTTTGATGCTGCTACATTCCAAAACAAATTAAAAGCAGTTGACTGGTCAAAACTAAAAAAACTAACATTAGAGGAGGCCATAGATCACTTTAACACTAAATTCCTAAGTATCCTTGATTCCCATGCTCCAGCACATACATACACACATCAATAAAAACTAGATCAAATACAGCACCATGGCTCACAAAAGATACCAAAGCTAAAATCAAAACTAGAAACTGAGCCTAGGCCAGCTGGAGAACAACTAAAGTCCCACTTGACAATCTAAAATATCGTCAACTCAGGAATGATACAAAAAAATCTATTTTACTGGATAAAACAAGCTTCTACCAAAATCTCCTACAAAAACACCATAACAACCCTCAAAAGTTCTGGGCAGCCTTAAATCAACTACTTCGTCCAGGTCATTCCACCACCCCAACCCCGGCTAACAACACTCATAGTTCCCCAGAGACCATAGCTAATGCCTTTAATAACTTTTTCACTGAAACAATCCAATCCTTAGCAAATCAACTAGCCCCCTCTAACTTAAACCACATGCCTAATCTACCCAATAATCACCCAAAATTTAGCTTCCAACCAATATCCACTAGTTTTATCAAAACATTTCTAAAAAAACTAAAACCTAACACCCTCGCTGCTGACCTCCCCCCTGCAGAGTACCTACAAACAGCTGCAGATGCCATTGCATATCCCATATCTATCCTCATCAACAGAGCCTTATCCGAAAACGCCATACCCTCCCTCTGGAAAATATCTCACGTCATCACACTCCATAAAGGTGGTAGCTCCTCAGACATATCCAACTATAGACTCATTGCCATTCTTTCCCCACTAGCCAAAATAATGGAGAAATGTGTACACAAGCAACTAATGCAATACCTTACACAGAATAACTTACTATCCAACTCACAGCATGGTTTCAGGCCATACCACAGCACCACCTCAGCCCTCCTTTCCTTTACTACTGCCATAAACCAAAACAGGAATGACAATAGGCGAACCTCCACCCTCTTTCTTGACCTATCAAAAGCCTTTGACATGGTCGACCATGAACTTCTCATTCTTTCACTAAAATCTATTTCCCTCAACAAGCCTGCTATCCAGTGGTTCCAATCCTACCTGACTGGTATACAACAGGTGGTACTATGGCAGGGCAAACTCTCCAGCCAGCTACCTCTCACACTTGGTGTCCCTCAAGGATCCATACTAGGTCCACTACTCTTCTCTATTTTTATCAACAACCTTCACACCGCTATCCCTAAAGCTACCTGCATTCAATATGCAGATGATTCCACCCTGATCTGCTCAGCCACCTCCCCATCCGAACTGCAAACCTTAACCCAAAATACATTTAACACTATCGAGAACTGGCTCACCAACCAATGCCTACTTCTGAACCCCAATAAAACTAAACTTCTACTCTTCTCCCCCACTAGTAGCTCTACCACACTTTCATTCTCTGTCACATCTAACAATGGTACCACTATTTCCCCAGATCATCACACCAAACTGCTAGGGGTTGTCATAGACGATAATCTCAAATTTGACCTACAAGTCAACAAAACCATACAGACCATCAATAAGAAGCTTGGATCACTGTATAGAAACAAGACATTTTTAACCCCACTGGCTAGGACTGCAACTGCCCGATCACACCTACTTTCTACTCTTTTATATGCCTCACCTATACTCTCAAACCTCAACAAATCCAAACTAGGTAAGCTGTCACATACCTACAATCATATTGCCAGATTCGCCACTGGCTCCACCTATAATACCCACCACTGCCAGAACCTTAAACAACTAGAGTGACTAGAACTGCCCAGCTTAATTCAATTCAATCAACTCTTAATAGCGCAAAAGAATTTTGTTCCACCCTGAGGATACCCCCTCACTTAAAAATATTATTAAGCCATATAGCAACCTGAGAGCCCCACGGTCAGCCAATAAACTACTGGTCCAAACCCATAAAGCTAGTAACTCTGCTGGTGAATCCCTGTTTGCCAACTTCATTGGCAAAACCTGGAATTCATTGCCAAACTATATAACCCTACAATCCTCCAAAAGTCTCTTCAAAAAAAACCTCAAACACTATCTCAAAGTGAATTGGCTATGCCCATGTACCAACCCTGATTAAGTTATAAACTGAAAGCATATTCTGTAATTATCATAACTTGTAACTACGTCACCAAGCTCTACTTCCAATCTGATGTCTCTTACTTTTAATTGTGTCTGTCCATGAGAATTGTGAGTCCCTACTAGGGAACACTACTAAGTCATTGTATATAATCACTTTGTTTTTATAATTGTTTGCTAACTTCTATGTAATCTATGTAAGTTTGTCTATGTGGAGCTTTTCTCACCAGGCCTCCGCTGAAAATGGAAATGTATTCAGTCGGACTATCCCAGTAAACAAATGTAAAATAAAAAAATAAAATAAAATAACGATAATGGATAGTATAAAAGGTATAAAAGGTACCTATCACAACACATCCTATGTCTCTGGACTAGGCTCTGTTTATATATTGGGACAGTAGACTCCTAGCAAACTTTAAAAACAGGCTGGATGATTCGATGAGTGATCTCACGTTTTCACCTAGGATATGTGGGGAAAATCTGTTAAAGGGGGACACTATTAATCTCCCACAAATATTGGGTGACACAGCTAAGCTTCTCAATGATCTCCCTAGCCATAAACGTAGTACGACCTATGAAGTCAACTTTTCTCAGGAATAAATGAGTTGCACTAGTCTCTCTAGTCCTAAATACTTCTGGAAATTAATTAAAGAGTTGACAGGGCATTTAACAAACACATCCCAGCATTACAGTACATTACAGTACCAAACATATCCCTTGCTAATGACTTAAATACATAACTGCTTCAATGGTACCTGCCTTCACACCATTTTGTTTCTCATACTGCATTCTCTAACAAGCAAAGGCTGATACTATTTTCCAAACAAATTTTTTGAAGAAACCATGTCTACCCTTTCATTGTAGGTAAATCTGCTTGAAAAGTAATGACAGATTGCTAAGAAAAATAGCAAAAAATCAGGTTCGAAATTTAGCAACTGTTTATCCTTCCTTAAAATGGTAGCCCCACCTAAAAAAAAAAATTCTTAGCTTTTCTATTTAATATATCATTCACCAATGAAATCATACCAGCTCCCTTCAAACATATATTCATTATACAATTGCATAAGGTGTATTCCTTCCCCTTCATTCAGGACTTCAGGGTAATAGCTAATCTCTGTCCTGCCACTAATTTTTTAAGTTGATCTACACCTAGATTTCTATTTAATTTCTGTAATCTTTTATCCAACAAAGCATGGCTTCTGCAGTGGTTTCAGCATGATAACTACCATATACATAGTCACAGAGTCTGTATACAACAGTTTGAAAAATGTGTTTCTCACCTGTGGCACCTTTGTTAATGAGACTTTAAATTAGTTGATAATTCTATTCTGCTAGCAAAATAGAACAACTTAATTTTGGTGGGTGGTCTAATCATGCGTTCACAATTATCTTTGAAATGTGACATGTCAGGTTACTTCTACAAATTCTCTCTTTGACATAGTAACCTTCATTTGCAGGGTACCTCAGGGTTCAGTTTTAGGATAAGTTCTATATGCAATATTTATAAATAACCTCAGATGAGACCTTCCACCCCTCGATATAACCATGAAAGATGATAATATTCTATTGTTAAACTCAGAGCCATTCTCTAGTAATCTACAACAGAAGTTATAATCTAACTTTACCTCACTGTGGGACTGGATATCTCAGAATACTTAAAATAAACCCCAAACAAAAGTGTGGTTATAACAGCTAGACTATACAAATCTGTACAATGCCATCCCCATACCACTTAAAGACTTCTAAACAGTACTATGAAGCAAGTAATGAAGTATAAATACTTTGGTCTTCTATTATATCCAACATGCTAAGTCAAAACCTGTACATAAACAGCCATTCACAATGTATCACTACAGTTCAGATTTTGCTGTAAAATCTCTAACCTCTTACCTGAAGCAGGAACAGCAGTTGCATTAAATATACTTTTTGTAATCAAAAAGTATATTAATATTTTTTTCAGATATTACATTGTCAATAAAAATGTCAAACAAAAGTATACATTTCAAAGCTAAACACTACAATTCCATTTATATATTCACAGCTGCAGACTTCCTTGCCTTACTCTTTTCGGGTACCAACAGTAATAAATAAAATGCATGTAGCCTAACTATTTACATATAATCAGTTTAGATTGAATACAATAAAGGCTGTCCTTCCTCAACACAAATGCACAGTGATGTCTCCAAGGAACCACTGCTCACATGAAGTAAAAAATAAACTTTAATTCCTCCAGCATACGAAAGGCACAGCATACAAAAAGCACCAATGTTAAACAGTCAGATTAAGCGCTTTCATCTTCTTACAGAAGACTTCATCAGAATAACAGAACCCTTCACTACACCACTTTTATATTACATTACTTCACTCTTATATATATATATATATATATATATATATATATATATATATATATATATATATATATATATATGGGTTTAGACGTCTTCATTTTTAGAGTAGGGAGAAGTGATATGTGGTCATTCATACAAGGTGGAGTACAAGCATCTAATCTTAACTGCCATATCATCTCCCTGTACTCTAACATATTCTCCCAGTCATCACCTCTATCGCTAGGAACCACCTTTTCCAAGACAGTACTGAAGAAGGCATTACTATTGCCGAAATCGATTTGCTCTTATTTTTGGAGTTGCCAAAATAAAGGATTGAATTTTCCTCTAACCTCCTTGGTGCTGGACAATTTTTGTGTTTATAGTTCAGTTAGTATAGTCCGTCCACCCTGTCATACTTGGGTGTCTTTTGTGTTTCTCTATAAAGGGTTTTGTAACTTTTAAAAAATGGTGTAGTTGTTCATTAATTAAACCTTGGCTTAAATGATCATCCAAAATCCAATCAATCTTTTTATAGGCTATATTCAGCTCATTTTTAGATACCACAGCATACCTATTTTCTATGTTCAGGATCTCTGATATTTTCGTAACATAGTCCATATTATCCATCAACACCACCCCACCCCCCTTGTCAGCTTTCACCACTCTCAAATTAACTGTGTTATTCAATTCTATTAACACTCTTCTTTCTTCTTTGGTTAAGTTATTTCTAAACTGTCTGTGTTTGTTAAACTCTTTTCTAAGTTCACCAATGACAAGAGTTTCAAAATTAAATAATTCTTGATTAAGGGGAGGATTAAAAGTACTCCTTCTAACCAGTACATTGGTATGCCGATCTAGTGGCTGGTTGTGGTACAAGTGTTCCAAATTTAATTTCCTCATAAATAGTTTAATATCTAGAATTGTATTTGCTACGTGTCCACCTTTACTCGGTAAAAAGGTGAAGCCCTTCTTAAAAGGGAAAAAAAGTTATCATCCACCCTCAAATCCATATAATTATAAATGTGAAAATTATCTTTTGTAATCACAATATTACACCCGGAATCAATATTAACTGGATTATCACAAACCTCCACTGGTGGGTCAAATAGCCCCTCAACTATATTTGAATTTAATTCCAAAGGCAGAAAAGTATCGTCACCACCCACATTATCACACAATAATCCTTGACTTATCTGTGATACTGTCTCCCTCAGTATCGGGGATAGTTCCTTGTAACCTCTGCATAGGATGGTTGGGACGTTAAGTTCCGAATCCTTTCGGACCTCCTCGGGCCATCCATCCCTAAAATGACATTGTTTCCATTGTCGTTTTCATCATGGTAAGTCTCATAGTGGGTTATACCCCCATGGTTTGACCCATTGTGGTAGTTCCCAAATTGTCTACCATGATTGAACCTACCGGGGTTTCTATCCCCTCTAGCCCTTTTATGAATTCCCCCCATGGGGTAAGCCCACCCTTGAGAGTACTCTGTTATCCCTCTCTAATTTGAATAGTTTCCTTTTGTAATTCTTAAAAACAATCTCATCTATGTCCTGCAATACAATCATATAGTCACGTTTATATTTTTCAACAGTAAAGAGTAAATCTTCAGTAATTTCTTTATAAAGTCTGTCAATATCTGTTTTTAAACTGACAATAATACTGTTATTATTACTTATAATAGCCTTCATTAAAGCTAACCCACAACCATTTAAAATCCCAACAATTTCTTTGTAAAAAGCTGTGCCAAATTCCAAGTTGTTAGGAAACTTTGAAATACGTAAATCTTTTGGCACCTGATTGTTTTTGAAACATTCAGTCAATTACCAATTGTCTAACATGAGGTTTCTGTATTTTTTTAAGTTTAGATTTTAAGTTCTTGCATTTTTCCGTGTAGGTAGAAAGGTTTTCATCCGGTTTATTGGATGCATGTTCAGGTAACACAAACCTCTTGTTGAGCCATTGATTAAAATCCACCCCTTTATAATGCTGTAAATTACCCAAAATAAGCTAGTCAGCTTTGGAATTGTGTCCGGCTAACAGTTCCTGATGTTCGGATGAAGCATTGGTCTGTTCAGACAAGGTAAAATGCAGTTTCATTGAGCCATTCAATCTCGGAGATATGTTAGCAGTATCATCTAACTGCCTGATAGACCTCTGACGCTCCTGGCATGTCAATGTCAGTTCCTGGTTGCTATGGTTACCGTTCATGCCCTGATAACTTTTTTTCCCTTTTTAAGAAGGGTTTCACCTTTGCACCGAGTAAAGGACACGTAGCTAATACAATTCTAGATATTAAATTATTTATGAGGAAATTAAATTTGGAACACTTGTACCACAACCAGCCACTAGGTCAGCATACCAATTTACTGGTTAGAAGGAGTACTTTTAGTTTTAATCCTCCCCTTAATCAAGAATTATTTAATTTTGAAACTTTTGTCATTGGTGAACTTAGAAGAGAGTTTAACAAACATAAATGGTTTATAAATAACTTAACCAAAGAAGAAAGAAAGGTGTTAATAGAACTGATTAACACAGTTAATTTGAGAGTGATGAAACCTGACAAGGGGTGGGGTGGGGTGGTGTTGATGGATAATATGGACTATGTTACGAAAATATCAGAGATCCTGAACATAAAAAATAGGTATGCTGTGGTATCTAAAAATGAGCTGAATATAGCTTATAAAAAGATTGATTGGATTTTGGATGATAATTTAAGCCAAGGTTTAATTAATGAACAACTACACCATTTTTTAAAGGTTACAAAACCCTTTATACCTAGCATGTTTGGGATCCCTAAGGTCCATAAAGATGTCAAAAACCCACCCCTTAGACCTACTGTCACCTCAGAGGGCTAAAAAACACAAACCCTAGCCATATTTGTGGACGCAAAATTAAAACATTATCAACATAAATATCCACATATCCTCATAGATTCATGGGACTTTTTACATAAGATAGGAAGTTTAGAGTTTGAAACTGAATTTACCTTTGTGACGGCGGATGTCAAGGATCTATTTTCTGTTATTCCACACCAAAAAGGCCTAGAATGGTTTGAATACATGTTAATTGAGTTTGGATTTCTATCAGCAGCTGACTTTAGGTTGGTACTTGAAAACATGGAGCTGGTGCTCAAAAATAATTTTTTGATTTTTCAGGGGGAGTTGTATCATCATCTCGATGTGTTGCCATGGGCTCATCCTGTGCCCCCATATTTGCCAGTATTGTTATGTTGTATTGGGAAACTCACTATGTATTCGATTCAATGTACAAAGATTATATTTCTAGGTACTTTCGTTTTTTGGATGACATTTTTATTGTGTGGAGGGGACCGTTTGAGATGATTCCCATATTTACTGAATTTTTGAGTTCCACCACAAAGTTTTAACATTCACCCATGAGATAGGACTGAATAAAATTAATTATTTGGACATTTGTATAGAAAAAGATTTGGACAACAATAAATTTATATCAAAGGTCCATAGGAAAAAGTGCCCTTTCAACTCTTACTGGGTCTATATTAGAACATTGAAGTTTCAGAACTTCGAATGTTCTAATATCAACCCCTATTCAGTGAAATCTGAAAACATCGAAAATTCAAAACAGCAAATTTTTTCTTAGGGAAAAAATTTGCTGTTCCAAAACACATACATACAACACAAGCACACCAAACAAACAGCAATCCACACACATACACCTAAAATCTTACATATAACCCTACACTAAACTGTACATACACCACTATCTACCCCCTTACCTTAACCCAAACCCTAACCCTAAGGTCAGTCACTATCACACACACACCTCACCCGCGCCCTAACCCAAACTCACCTACCCTGCCCTAACCCTTATGTCCACACATTCGCACACTTACCTGACCTGCGCCCTAACCCTAACTCACCTAACCCGCACTAACCCTCACGTCCACACAATCGCACACTTACCTGAACCCGACCCGTAACTTTCCACCACAGTACTGAAAATAGAAAAGCGACAGGAACAGACAACCAAATTCATTCCCTAGGAAATAATTTGTTTTTCTATAACTTCGCTATTTCCAGCTTTCGCTGATTAGGGGTAGATATTAGAACATTCGAAGTTCTGAAACTTCGATGTTCTAATATAGACCCCTCTTACCTACACTACCAAAGTAGTCATCCCTATTTTCAGAAACGTAACATAATGAAGGGACAAATGGTAAGAGTTGCCAGGATGAGATCCAAAAAGGAAGATTTTGTACAGGAGTTAGACTACGTTTATCCCCTTTTTTTTAGAAAGAGGGTACCCAGACGAATTGATCAGACCTATTAAAGAACAAGTGTTAGAAGGATGGGGGAATTTGTTTATACCCCTCCTCTATGGGGAACCTATAACAAAAGAACAGGGTTTGGTTTCGGGTTTATTACCTGTTATACCATATTTGGCAATGACCTATGATCAAGACACATGGTGGATAAAGAAAACTATAAATAGAGTATGGGGCATGTTTTAAAGAATGCCCAGTAGGTTAGATATTTTTAACAGACATTTGAAGTACAGTTTTAAGAGAAACTTTAGTCTTAAGGAAATAGTGGAAAAGAAGAAGGGCAGTACTATTAATGGGACAATGGCCAAAATGGGGACACACAAGTGTGGAAGGTGTTCCCAATGTACTTTTATGGCCAATTGTAAGAGTTTAGAAATCCCTAGTATACCCTCCAGTCTTAAGACCTTGATATACAGTAGCTGCTATTCAAAAGGGGTGGTGTACTTCTCTTACTGTAAATACTGCTGGGCATATTACGTTGGTAAAACTGGTACTTACATTGAGACGTATGTATGAACATAATTATGACATTAACAGAAAGAGAGAAACCAATGCCCTGTATCGGCATATTATGGTGTGTACACAAGCAGATTTCAACTTTTGGGTCTTGGAAAAGGTGGTTCCTAGCGATAGAGGTGGAAACTGGAAGAATATGTTAGAGTACAGGGAGATGATATGGCAGTTAAGAGTAGATGCCTGTACTCCACCTGGTATGAATAACCACATATCACTTCTCCCTGCTCTAAAAATGAAGGTGTCTAAGCCCAGAAGGGCTAAAAACTAAAAATCAAATTAATCACAAATTAAATAACTACACACTTGTATATTTATATATTTATTTATTCCATCTAATTATTGTTAATCTTTACAAGGTTGTTTTCCAATATGTTTCAAGGGAAGTTTCCTTGTGAATTTTTATGAGCAGTCTTTTATGTTTTAACAAGGTGTTTTATATTTTTACACTTTTACATGCATATATATATATATATATATATATATATATATATATATATATATATATATATATATATACACACACACATATATATACTTTTAGGAATTTGTAAGTTTATTATAAAATTGATAACAGTATTATATTTGATTTATGCAGTGAGCATTGTTTAACAACTATAACACAATTAATAATACAGCTGTTTTTTTTTAATCTTAGTTTGCTGACATTATTTGCATAAATTATTTAATTAATTGTTTAACCAATGGAGAGTGAAGTAATGTAATATAAAAGTGGTGCAGTAAAGGGTTCTGTTATTCTGATGAAGTCTTCTGGTAAAAAGATGAAAGCGCTTAATCTGACTGTTTAACATTGGTGCTTTTTGTATGCTGTGCTTTTCGAATGCTGGAGGAATTAAAGTTTATTTTTCACTTCATGTGAGCCCTGGTTCCTTGGTTATATCACTGTGCATTTGTGTTGAGGAGGAACAGCCTTTACTGGAGCTCTGTGTGGCAATACTGTGATTTTTCAAGTGTTATAGACCAAAATTCCTTCGTTTTATTAGTATTTCTTTTCCTGATACTGGTTCTGACATGCAGAGCGGCTGAGGAGTCCCCCAACCTACCCATCACAATGTGACTCTGATTGGGGAGTTAACCAAGCTAACTGAAGCTTTTTCCAATGAGGACATAGAAGCTATGGAATTGACTGATTTGATACCAAGTGGCCAGGGGGTGAACGGCAACCATAGCAACCAGGAACTGACGTAGACGTGCCAGGAGCGTCAGCGGTCTACCAGGCAGTCAGATGATACTGCTAACAAATCTCTGAGATTGAATGGCTCAACGGAACTGCATTTTACCTTGTCTGAACAGACCAATGCTTCATCCGAACATCAGGAGAAGTTAGCCGGACACAATTCTAAAGACGACTGGCTTATTTTGGGTAATTTACAGCATTATAAAGGCATGGATTTTAATCAATAGCACAACAAGGGGTTTGTGTTGCCTGAACATGTATCCAATAAACCACATGAAAACCTTTCTACCTACACGGAAAAATGTAAGAACTTAAAATCTAAACTTACAAAATACAGAAACCTCATGTTAGACAATTGATATTTGACTGAATGTTTCAAAAACAATCAGGTGCCAAAAGATTTACGTATTTCAAAGTTTCTTAACAACTTGGAATTTGGCACAGATTTTTACAAAGAAATTGTTGGGATTTTAAATGGTTGTGGGTTAGCTTTAATGAAGGCTATTACAAATAATAATAACAGTATTATTGTCAGTTTAAAAACAGATATTGACAGACTTTATAAAGAAATTACTGAAGATTTACTTTTTACTGTTGAAAAATATAAACGTGACTATATGACTGTATTGCAGGGCATAGACAAGATTGTTTCTAAGAATTACAAAAGGAAACTATCCAAATTCGAGAGAGATAACACAGAGTACTCTCAAGGGTGGGCTTACCCTATGGGGGGGAATCATAAAGGGTAGAGAGGATAGAAACCCCGGTAGATTCAATCATGGTAGACAATTTGGGTCCTACCACAATGGGTCGAACCGTTGGGGTGTAACTCACTATGAGACTTACCATGATGAAAATGACAATGGAAACAATGTCACTTTAGGGATGGATGGCCCGAGGAGGTCCGAAAGGATTCAGAACTTAACGTCCCAACCATCCTATGCAGAGGTTACAAGGAACTATCCCCGATACTGAGGGAGACAGTATTACAGATAAGTCAAGGATTATTGTGTGATAACGTGTGTGGTGACAATACTTTTCTGCCTTTGGAATTAAATTCAAATATAGTTGAGGGGCTATCAGACCCACCAGTGGAGGTTTGTGATAATTCAGTCAATATTGATTATGGGTGTAATATTGTGATTACAAAAGATAACTTTCACATTTGTAATTATACAGATTTGAGGGTGGATGATAACTTTTTTTTCCCTTTTTAAGAAGGGTTTCACCTTTGTACCAAGTAAAGGTGGACACGTAGCTAAATTAATTCTAGATATTAAATTATTTGTGAAGAAATTAAATTTGGAACACTTGTACCACAACCAGCCACTAGGTCAGCATACCAATGTATTGGTTAGAAGGAGTAATTTTAATCCTCCCCTTTATCAAGAATTATTTAATTTTGAAACTCTTGTCATTGGTGAACTTAGAAGAGAGTTTAACAAACATAGACAGTTTAGAAATAACTTAATCAAAGAAGAAAGAAGGATGTTAATAGAATTTACTAACACAGTTAATTTGAGAGTGATGAAACCTGACAAGGGGTGGGGTGGGGTGGTGTTGATGGATAATATGGACTATGTTAAGAAAATATCAGAGATCCTGAACATAAAAAATAGGTATGCTGTGGTAGCTAAAAAATAGCTGAATATAGCCTATAAAAAGACTGATTGGATTTTGGATGATAATTTAAGCCATGGTTTAATTAATGAACAACTACACCATTTTTTAAAGGTTACAAAACCCTTTATACCTAGCACGTTTGGGATTCCTAAGGTCCATAAAGATGTCGAAAACCTACCCCTTAGAGCTATGGTCACCTCAGAGGGCTCAAAACACACCCCCTAGCCATATTTGTGGACATAAAATTAAAACATTACCAACATAAATATCCACATATCCTCATTGATTAGTGAGATTTTTTACATAAGATTGGAAGCTTAGCGTTTCAAACTGAATTTACCTTTGTGATGGTGGACGTCAAGGATCTATTTTCATACCAAAAAGGCTTAGAATGGTTTGAATACATTTTAATTGAGTTTGGATTTCTATAAGCAGCTGACTTTAGGTTAGTACTTGAAAACATGGAGCTGGTGCTCAAAAATAATTTTTTGATTTTTCAGGGAGAGTTATATCATCAATTTGATGGGGTTGCCATGGGCTCATCCTGTGCCACCATATTTGCCAATATTGTTATGCTGTATTGGGAAACTCACTATGTATTTGATTCCATGTACAAAGATTATATTTCTAGGTACTTTCATTTTTGGATGATATTTTTATTGTGTGGAGGGGACCGTTTGAGATGATTCCCATATTTATTGAATTTTTGTATTCCACCACAGAATTAACATTCACCCATGAGACAGGACTGAATAAAATTAATTATTTGGATGTTTGTATAGAAAAGGATTTGGACAACAATACATTTATATCAAAGGTCCATAGGAAAAAGTGCTTTTCTAGCTCTTACCTACACTACCAAAGTAGTCATCCCTATTTTCATAAATGTAACATAGTGAAGGGACAAATGGTAAGAGTTGCCCGGATGACATCCAAAAAGGAAGATTTTGTACAGGAGTTTGACTACGTTCACTTCCTTTTTTAGAAAGAGGGTACCCGAATGAATTGATCAGACTTATTAAAGACCAAGTGTTACAAGGATGGGGGAATTTGTATATACCCCTACTCTATGATGAACCTATAACAAAAGAACAGGGTTTGGTTTCGGGGGCATTACCTGTTACACCATACTTGGTAATGACCTATGATCAAGACACATGGTGGATAAAGAAAACCATAAATAGAGTATGGGGCATGTTTCAAAGAATGCCCAGTAGGTTAGATATTTTTAACAGACATTTGAAGTACAGTTTTAAGAGAAACTTTAGTCTTAAGGAAATAGTGGAAAAGAAGAAGGGCAGTACTATTAATGGGACAATGGCCAAAATGGGGACACACAAGTGTGGAAGGTGTTCCCAATGTACTTTTATGGCCAAATGTAAGAGTTTAGAACTCCCTAGTATACGCTCCAGTCTTAAGACCTTGATATACAGTAGCTGCTATTCAAAAGGGGTGGTGTACCTCGCTTACTGTAAATACTGCTGGGCATATTTCGTTTGTAAAACCGAATGTACCTTGAGACAACGTGTGTATGAACATAATTATGGCATTAACAGAAAGAGAGAAACCAGTGCCCTGTATCGGCATAGTATGGTGTGTACTCAAGTAGATTTCAAGTTTTGGGTCTTGGAAAAGGTGGCTCCTAGCGATAGAAGTGGGGACTGGGAGAATATGTTAGAGTACAGGGAGATTATATGGCAGTTAAGATTAGATGCCTGAACTCCACCTGGTATGAATGACCACATATCACTTCTCCCTGCTCTAAAAATGAAGGCGTCTAAGCCCAGAACGGCTAAAAACTAAAAATCAAATTAATCACAAATTAAATAACCGCACACTTGTATATTTATATATTCCATCTAATTATTGTTAACCTTTATAAGGCTGTTTCCCAATATGTCTTAAAGGAAGTTTCCTTGTGAATTTGTATGAGCAGTCCTTTATGATTTAACAAGGTGTTTTACATATTTTTTTACACTTTTACATGTGTATGTATATATATATATATATATATATATATATATATATATATATATATATATATATATATATATATATATATATATAAATATTGATATACAGTATTATATTTGATATATGCAGTGAGCATTGTTTATATATATATATATATATATATATATATATATATATATATACACTTTTAGGAATTTAAAAGTTTTTTATTATTATAAAATTGATAACAGTATTATATTTGATTTATGCAGTGAGCATTGTTTAACAGCTATAACACAATTAATAATACAGCTGTTTTTTTTTTTAATCTTAGTTTGCTGATATTTGCATAAATGATTTAATTAATTGTTTAACCAATGGAGAGTGAAGTAATGTAATATAAAAATGGTGCAGTGAAGGGTTCTGTTATTCTGATGAAGTCTTCTGTAAGAAGATGAAAGCGCTTAATCTGACTGTTTAACATTGGTGCTTTTTGTGTGCTGTGCTTTTTGTATGCTGGAGGAATTAAAGTTTATTTTTTACTTCATGTGAGCCCTGGTTCCTTGGTGACATCACCGTGCATTTGTGTTGAGGAGGGACAGCCTTTATTGTAGCTCTGTGTGGCAATACTGTGACTTTTCAAGTGTTATAGACCAGCGTTCCTTCGTTTTATTAGACTGAGTACAAACTATTTAAGCATGCAGCATATTGTGCCCTCTCGATCTTTCAGAATCTGTAATCCAGTGAAAACTTACATATTACTTCTTCAGAAGGAGAGCCAACATCCATCTGAATTTGAGTAGATATTGCTAACTTTCACTTAAGCATGCATTTAGCATCTCTGTAAACTTTCCCATAGGTTCCATTTATTAGTCATTAAGAGCCTCTTTGGTTAACTGATCTTCTTAACTCTGGCAACTTCAGTCCTCCATCATTCTGCAGACCTCCCCAGTATTTGGTGGTACATTGGATTTTTATTTCTTGGTAATCACTTTTTTTGCTATTATCGTTAACAGGGAGATTAATGTCTTTACATAGCTTGGAGCATTGAGACACCCCCCCCCCCCCCAGTAAAAACAGGTGTCTGGTGAGGTCTTTCTTCACCATATGTAGCAATCACCAATTTGTTGAGGTCCACTTTAAACTGATTTACAGTCTTGCATTCCCAGAATGTGTTCCTATGTAGTCTTCTTACTTGTACTGTATCTCCAACATATGGATTGCACCTGGGGAAAAATCCTCCCCAGTTTCAGTGGTGTGTAAACATATTTGTGTATTTTCCATGCAAAAATACAGAACTTCAAAGCCTTTTTTAATATTTAGATTCTAGACACACTTTTTTTTAGTATTCCATCCCTAGAGGCCTTGGAAGCCTAGCCTCCCAGCTTTGCATTACTTCCCTTTCAATGTGACCAATTAGTTCCACAAGTGCTTTATATCTTCTACTCAATAAGCTCTTGGTAATAGGTGACTGGAACATAGCTTTTAGCATAATTCTGACCAAGCCATGCTTTTTTTTTTCTGTTCAATTTCCACTGTCAATATTGTTTCTTTGTAAATTCTTGTCACTCCCCCATAAGCTAACTGAGCACCTACTTGCAAATTCTGTGTGTATCTAGTGACAGTCCATGATTTTATCCTCCCTCCATCCACCAAATCTTCCTGGTACCTGATGTCCATTCAGGTCACCTTCCATAGTAGGAGTATCTCCTGTCTACCAGTTTGTACTGCTGGGATGAACAAGAATCCTATTGGAAAAATCATTTACTATTCTTATGCTTTTATTTCATTAAATAATAGGATCCTTTTGGGGTAAGGCCATAGTTTTCCATTGAGCTTGATAGTCTTGTGTCTAGGGAAGATAAAAGAAATCTGATCTAAACTCCTTTAAAATAAGTTTCAATGTCAGGAAAGCCAAAAGCTCCTAGATTTGGGAATCAGCTTAACTTGTCCAATTTTACTCTTTCTTTTTCCTTTCAGAAAAAAAAATATTTTATCTTCTTTTTTAATTTTTCACCACATCATCTGGGCAGGCTGAAAGAAGTAAGCCTGTTCCATGTATAAAATCAAGGGGATATAAAACATTTTTATTTATTGAATCTTGTTATCCTCATCCATAAAACATTTCCTTATCATGTTTATTATTTTTAACACTGGTTTCATCCCACATTTTTGAGCTGCTTGCTGTGCATCCCTCAGTATCCAAACACCCAGATATCTCAAACACTCATGACCCCAGAAGTAGGGGTATTTCTGGATTAGCTCCATTATTGGGGCATACTTTAAGGCTGTATATTTTGTTTTAGTGATGTTTATTTTAAACCCTGCTAAATCACAATAGTGTTTAAGCCTCTCCAAAACTGTCCCTAGGTCTTTTTCAGGGTTTGCCAGAAACAGGATGATATCATCTGCAAAAAGAGTTATTTCCTCTTGGGAAGGGTCCCAGCTGTATTCTTCAATTTCATAAAGTCTAATTTCCCTGGCAAGCTCCTCAAGATAAAGTGCAAACAAAAGGGGGGAGAGTAGACATCCTTGTTGTGTACCCCTAAACATTTCTATCTGGGTCCCAATCCATGCTACTGAAAGCCTTTCCCACATTTAAGCTATAAGCACTAGTGGGTTTCTATTATGCACTGCATCATTCTGAATCATGAAGGCTTTGCTGATATTATCGAGCATTTGTTGCTCCACTGTAAAGCCTCACTGATCAGGATCTATTAGCCTTTTTAAGGACCCACCAGTCCATTAGTTAGGGATAGTCATGAATACTTTATAGTCATGGTTTAACACTGATATAGGGCAAAAAGAACTTTGATTAGTCGGGACTCTTCCCTCATTTTGCATCAATATCAATACTGCCTTCCTCCAAGGAGGGGGTTACTCCTTCATGGTTAATGGCATTGAAGAGTCTTCTCCACATTTTAACAATACCTTCTTTATTTCTCCTCCAAATTTCAATCATGATCCCTCCCAAACCCAGTGATTTCCCTGCCTTTTGGCTTTTCAAGGTTTTCTTTATTTCCACCTCAGTTATTGGCAATACTGTGAACTTCCTTTTGGAAAGGCTTATGTTAATTAGTTATAAATTCCAAAGACATTTTTGAATCTAATTATCTGTCCCCTTCTCAATTGTATAACCTGATAAAATGAAGTTAGGGCATTACTATTATGTCTTGAATTAGTTTCAAGTTTTCCTGTTTCTCAGTTTCTATTTTTTTGTAATCTGTCTTTCTACTTTCTGCTGTTTATGTCTCCATGCAAGGAGCTTGGTTGTTCTGGGACTAAAGTAAAAAAAACATATGTTTCAGGGCATTGGCACTGTAATTGTTCAGTGTATCTAGGTAGTCAGTAACCATCGTATCGGCAGTATTTAACTGATCCTCTACTTTGCTTAATGTTTTGTATACTGTCTAGATATCCCTCATTTGTCTTAGTTCTTATGGCTACAAATTTCTGATCCACCAACTGTTTTATTCTATTTTTACATAAGTCCCGATCTACAGTTTGTTATTCATTTCTGTACAAGTTTCTCTAAGAAGTCAAGTAAGAATTGGTCAAATTAAAGCAAAAGACTTTTTTTCTTTAAAATGTGTGTAGGGAAATGCTAGTGCTTTTCACCACTCTTAGCCCCTGCATGTTGAAGTCCAATGGGTAGAGAGGCATGGCAAGGGATTAGTACTGTGAATTGTTTTCACCCTTGATATCAAAAAATAGATGCTCTTTTGATAAGTAACATCAGTCCAATCTAGCCCATGTGTGATGCTTAGAAGAATAACGTGTTAAAGCAAAGTAAAACTCTCTGAGATGCAGCACATCAGCAAGCCCAAACAGACGTATATAGCTAGCCTAATATCTATCCTCCCTAGGGAGGTGCATCTGTTGCAGGTCTCCTAACACATCATCCTTAGAGCACACTGTATGCTAGTCACCTCCTAGAATAAGCATGCCACTAAAAAAGGCAATAGTGTTTCCCAAATTCAGTCTAATCTTGTCCATCCTGGTCCCAGGTAAGAGATATACATTAGCAATAGTAATGGGTTCTCCCAACCACCTACCATTTAACAATGCATATCTTCTGTAGCTATCCTCCTCTTCTTGTTCTGTCTTAACCCCACAGTCTCTGCTAATGAGCATGAGTACTCCTCTCTTTCTTTCATTTTCCAGACCTGCATAATATCCTACCATCCTATGCAGTTAATCAACTTCTCATAATCTCTTCTGTTCATGTGGGTTTCTTGTAATGTGATAATATCTGCATTATTTTTGAAGAAAAATGTTATGGCTCTGTCCATCCTCTTTTCATTGTTTAGGCAATATTTATCCCAACTTGTCCCAGTTGTCAGTAGTTAGGTGAGTGACGTTCACGGAGATATGGGTCTATGGTAGTTAATACTGACTTCGTCTGACCAGGAGGGACATAGGCACCACCCCAGGAGTGAATCTGTGGTCATCCAGCTATTGATCTAGGTTGCATTTGAAGAGGGTCAGGGAGGGACTCTGTTTGACGTGAACTGGAAGCATATTGCAGCGAAGTGGCAGTTTTTTGGAGACGTAGCTGTCTCTCCAGCATGACCTGTTTATTTCAGAGGCTAGGTTAAGATCCCTGGAGTGAGTGACTCTCCTGCAGTTTGATTTAACAATATGTAGCATTTCCATCAGGGCTGGGTCAGAGACTGCCCTGTAAGCCAAGCACACTTTGTCCCCTAGCAACCTGTAGGAGACAGAATACAGTGAAAGGGCTTTCAGTCTTTCCATGTAAGACTTGTTTTGTGTTCCCTGTAATTTCGAACATGCAAACACAATTGCCAGGATTTCTTTCTCTATTTGAGCCTTCTTTAGCTATGTTAGAAACCTGGGAGGAAACTCCCAGATATGCTCAGAACTAGTTCAAAATGATGTGAAGATTACTGATCCTACAGACATTGCCAACATACTGGCTGACAGGTTCAGTGCAAACTTCTCCCCCCCCCTCCCCCCAAAAAGGAGAGATATCTATACCAAGCGATTGCAGCCCCCCAAACATCTCCAACGCCCAAGTGAGAACTGCTCTCCAAAGCAAAAACACAGCATCCATGGGACCTGATGGTGTCCCGGCTGTGTGCTCCAAGAACTCAATTAAACCCACAGCTAGGACAGCTGTTTAATCATAGTCTTACCTCTGGATGGCGCACTGCAACTGTGGTCCCACTTCACAAAGGCGGTGCCTCCACCGACCCTGGAAATTACCGCCCATTAGCTTGACAAGCCTTATCTGCAAAGCCAGGCAGAGGATCATAATGGACCTCATAAATAAAGACATAGGGAATTTGCAGACTTTGGATCCATCCCAGTTTGGCTTTGTCAAAGGCAGATCATGCCTTCTAAACTTGGTTGACTTTTTGAAACAGTCACCAAAGCCATTGATGAGGAAAGGCAGTCCATACAGCCTACGATACAATACCCCACTGGTATCATTGAAAAACTCATCAGCTTAAATGTTAACCCATACATCACAAGATGGGTTGCAAACTGGCTGAGTGACAGAACCCACAGGGTCAGAGTTGCTGGCGCCATGTCAGACTCAAAGCCTGTCACAAGTGGTGTACCACAGGGCTCAGTCCTGGGCCCACTCTTGTTTGGAATCTACTTAGTACAAGCAAACACAGGAGGGTTATGGCTGACAAAGTTTGCAGATGACTGCAAACTGGGCCATAATAGAAAACACATCTGACACAGATATCCTTCAGAAGGGTCTCACAGAAACGGATAACTGGTGCCAGAGCCATGGCCTAAAGTTAAATGCCAGAAAATGCATAGTCATACCCTTCGGTAAAACAAGGTTACCCCTAGCTACCAAATAGGTGGCAATCCACTGAGCACAGAAGAAGTTATCAGGGACCTGGGGACCCAGGTTGATAGTAGTCTGTCATTCGACACCCATGTAGCTAAAGTAGTTAGGAAGACCTTCTACATTGCCCACCTTATCATGAAGGGATTCTCATCTAGATCAAGGGAGGTCATAGTCTCCCTATACTCATCACTCATCAGACCAATGATTGAGTACAATGCCCCATTCGAATGTATCTGACCCGACACTTGCACCAGCTGGAGAGGCCACAAAAGTTCCTCACCAAAAGGATAAAGGGTCTCAAACATCTGTCCTATGCTGCCCGACTGAAAGAACTCCAGCTGTATTCAGTAAAATCGCTGCTCAGAGGTGACCTTTGCCTAACATACAAGGCCATGTCAAACCCAGATTTGATGAATATGCTTCACCTCAAAAATCTAGATCCGTCAGAGCCACAAGGGCGGATACTTAAACCTATTAATAGGACGTGCTGGAGGGATAGATTCATCACCCAAAGACTCCCTATGCTGTGGAATAAAATCCCGGTATATGTGAGGCAGAGCACCTCGCTGGCCTTGTTCAAGAGAAATCTTGACCAATGGATGGGAGATCGCAGATATACCCCAGGGATTACCTCAGTGTCACTGCTCGACAGAGGCACAGCAAAATAATGGGTATAGTTCCCCATACTAAAGGACAAAACTATGGGCTAGGCTTGTAAATGCCCTCGGGCAGATAGCCTAGTATGAACCTATGAATCACAGTCTGGGTTAAAGTTCTAGACGCATAGGCTACTGGTCTGCCCTCTTGAAGAATGACTGCACCAAGACCAAACTTTGAAGCATCACAAGAAAGAGTTACAGGTTTGTGAACATTGTTTATTTATATTTATTTATTTAACATTTGTTGACCGGGATAGTCTGGCTGGATATATGTCCATTTTCAACGGAGGCTCGTGGAGAAAAGCTCCAGATAACTCAGATAAAACATAACAGATATGAGTCAAACATATTTACAAAGCCCTCTAGTAGGTACTCATGATATAGACAGTGTGTAATATTATACAAAAACAACAGGTTGCAGCAAGCTATTATGAGCAAGAGAATGCATACAATATTAATTTAAATAAGGCATTGAATAAGTAGTGATTAATCAAGGTTAGTACAGGGACAAAGCCAGTGCTCTTTAAAATACTGTTTGAGGCCTTTTTTGAAGAGACTTAAAGAAGGTTTGAGGGTAAGGTTAGATGGAAGTGAATTCCAAGTTTTACCAGTGACGTTGGCAAACAGGGAGTTGCCGGCTGAGTTAATGGCTTTGTGGGTTTGGCCCAACAGTTTATTGGATGATCGTAGTTGCCTTGAATTACTGTATGGCTTTATGATATTTTTCAGTGCCAGAGTATTTTCAGGTGGTACAGAATTTTGTGCACTACTATAAGCTGATTGAACAGAAGTAGGCTAGGCAGTTCTTTGGTCTCTCCAATTGTTTCAGGTATTTGATTATATACATGCAAAAGGAGCATTGCACATTGGTCTGTTAAGGGCTGAGTATAATGGTATTATAACAACTTTAGATCTTGATGCAATGCCTTTACTTATAAGATGTGTCACATAGAAGGATTTCCTTCCTACTGAGGATATGTGGTGGTCAAAGTTCAAATTGCTATCAACCTGAGTACCCAGATCATGTACCACTCGGTCTACACTTAGGGGGTGCTTAATATAATGTAATTAGCAGCGATGTCAGTTTTCCCAAAGGGAATAATAATTTTTGGAGGGATTTAGCTTTAATCTGTGGCTTTGGCACCAATCATTTGTCTGTGTTAACCCTGTCTGCAGTATATTAGCATCGATGGGGGGGGGCTCAATGATTGCCAGGCACAAGCCATCCAAGTTTGCCTGGAGTTCTTAGAAATAAATTCTGAACAGTAAGGGGCTGAGCACAGAACCCTGTGGTATGCCACTGGTGACTGGTCTTTTGCTAAAGGTGAAGTCACCCACTTTGACAGCATGTGTCCTGTCGGTGAGCTAGTTGGCCTAAGCCATCTGGTAATGTAGGGGGTTAATTCCCAATTGGGAGAGTTTCTCTATAATATCTAAGTATGGGATTATATCACATGCCTTGGATAGGTCAAGATAGGTGTTATGTGTCACTCATCTTGTGTATATTCAATAAGACTATGAGGCCGGGTGTTCATTTAAGTAGTTTATTGCACACAAATCAGGATGGAGAAGGTTAACATTAAACTTAAAAAAACAACTAATTGATTGACAAGTACACACATGCATGCTTACACCTTGGCTGCTCAATATAAAACGGCACTCATGCTTGCACGTGCTTGGTACTTATATGCACATGCCCACTAACTGGAATAACTCTTAAAGGAACACACAAACTCTGATGTACATCCTCCTTCTTTGACTTGTTAGTCATGCAAATAAACAATACCAATCATATGAGCATGCAGTTATACAAATATATATAAATAACAATCATGTCCAGGTTGCTGTGTATTTAAGAGTAGGTCTTGAGATATGACCTGACCTCAAAATGTAATAACTAGAACTTGGGTTAGCAATAGGGACAGTCACTGGGGAATGTTCTTCTTGAGGACTTTCGGGATAGTTTCAGGAACAGGAACAGGCAATGAAATGTTCTCTGGAACAAGAACATTGGACAAATCACTCTGAAAATTACAGTCTTTACTACAAGCAAAATGTTGCAACACTGGTTCGGACACTGGTAGTAAATGTTTCTGATTCCACCTGAATTCCATGTCTTATGACTCAATAATGTACGATCTTGGTTCTTCACACAAATGTTTCACAAGTCCCATTTGGTCAAATCCTTTCACTGTCTGCATCCTCACTATCTCTCCTTCTGTTAATGGATTCAGAGGTTTGTTGGTTTTAACACAGTAAGACTTCTTGGGACAAACACTTCTTTAGGAGTTGAGCTTTTACTGCCTTGTTTTTAGCACTTGGAGCCAAAAAATTCTTACTGACTAGCAGTTAGGGTTACCACTTGTCCCACTTTGCGAGGGCAGTTGTGTCCTGACAAAAAAATATAAAAATGGCAAATGTCCTGAGATTTTAGGACAAAATTATTTCCTATATTTTATGTAATAGTTGCATAAAACAGTTATTCTGTATCTAAAATACCTAAATGTTATAAGAAACAGAATAAGCAACTAACATGCTACAAGAATAAGCTTTTATTTAGTCAAAAAAGTTAAGTTCTAACCTTTGTACTGACCGTGAGTATGTGTCAGCCTGTAAAATCTGATGTTTGTACCAAAAATGCCCCATTTGACTGTGGATATTCAGGACTACTTGTAATATGAACAAAGTCCCACGTTTCAGCAAATCGCTTGAACTGCTGACTTGTAAACTCTGCACCATTGTTAGAAATTACTTTGTGCAGACTACCATGGACAGAAAAATGTCTCTTCAACTTAGTAATGACAGTATTGGATATCAGATCAGGAAGTAGGTCAATCTCGAACCAATTTAAATAAGAGTCTACTAACACCAAGTAATGTTGACCATTCCATTCGAAAATGTCTGTACCTACTGTCGACCAAGGTAGTTCAGGAATCTGGCTTAGCTCCAGTGGTTCTTTTTGTTGATGCGGCTTAGCACTATTACAAATAGAACAAGCTGAAAATTCTTTCTCAATGTCTTTTGACATAGAAGGCCAAAATACTAGCCCTCTCGCCTTCTTTTGGTAGAATAAGTTCCTGGGTGTCCATGATGCAAGATCTTAATATATTCTTGTTACAAGGATTTTGGAACAATCACTTTTGGACCTTTCAAGATAACACCATTTTCCATCAAAATGTTGTCCCTGTAAGGAAAATACTGCTGCACTTCTGGAGGCAAACAAGATTGCTTTGACGGCCATCCTCGACTGATAAAGTGTTTCAGCTTCTAGAGAACTAGATCTGAAACTGTGCGAGTTTTAAGCTCATCAAGACGTGTGGAAGAAATATTTCTCACTTCCATGACTTCAAAATCAGGTTTCTCATTTTCATGCTGTTCAGTGTTTTTTTTCTGGGCGATCTGGATAGACTATTGGCAAGATAAAGAAGATTGCCTTTTGTGTAAACCAAGTGAAAATTGTACTTTTGCAATTTCACCATCATATGTTGTAATCTCGCAGGATTTGTGTGCATTGTCTTTTTCAAAAAAGTGACCAAAGGTTGGTGGTCACTCTCAGTTTGAATAGGTTTGCCATAAATAAAATCATGGAACTTCGAACATGCAAACACAATTGCCAGGATTTCTTTCTCTATTTGAGCATATTGCATCACAGTCTGGGTTAAAGTTCTAGACGCATAGGCTACTGGTCTGCCCTCTTGAAGATTGACTGCACCAAGACCAAACTTTGAAGCATCACAAGAAAGAGTTACAGGTTTGTGAACATTGTTTATTTATATTTATTTATTTATTTATTTATTTATTTAACATTTGTTGACCGGGATAGTCTGACTGGATATATGTCCATTTTCAATGGAGGCTCGTGGAGAAAAGCATCAGATAACACAAATAGAACATAACAGATATGAGTCAAACATATTTACAAAGCCCTCTAGTAGGTACTCATGATATAGACAGTGTGTAATATTATACAAAAACAACAGGTTGCAGCAAGTTATTATGAGCAAGAGAATGCATACAATATTAATTTAAATAAGGCATTGAATAAGTAGTGATTAATCAAGGTTAGTACAGGCACAAAGCCAGTGCTCTTTAAAATACTGTTTGAGGCCTTTTTTGAAGAGACTTAAAGAAGGTTTGAGGGTAAGGTTAGATGGAAGTGAATTCCAAGTTTTACCAATGACGTTGGCAAACAGGGAGTTGCTGGCTGAGTTAATGGCTTTGTGGGTTTGGCCCAACAGTTTATTGGATGATCGTAGTTGCCTTGAATTACTGTATGGCTTTATGATATTTTTCAGTGCCAGAGTATTTTCAGGGTGGTACAGAATTTTGTGTGCTACTATAAGCTGATTGAACAGAAGTAGGCTAGGCAGTTCTAGCACCCAAGAAGACTGAGGTTTTGACAGTTATGTGTCCTGTATGCTGAGCCTATGGAAATATGGTTGTAACAGTCAGAGAGCTTACTAAGTTCAGTTTTGCTCAAATTGGAGAGTATGTGGGAGGCATATAGAAGGGTAGAGAGTAGATGTGAGTGGGTGATTTCAGTCCTAGCTAATGGAGTTAAAAATGGTTTGCTTCTATATAATGAGCCAAGATTCTTATTAATGGTTTTTATAGTTTCATTGATATGCAGATCAAATTTGAGATTATTGTCCACTATTACTCCTAAAAGCTTAGTATGGTCATCTGGAGAGATAGAGGTACCGTTGTTGGATGTTATGGAGAAGGAAAATGGGGTGGATCTACTGGTGAGGGTAAAGAGGAGCAGTTTAGTTTTGTTGAGATTTAACAACAGACGGTGATTAGAGAGCCAATTTTTAACTGTATTAAATGTGTTTTGTGTTAAGGTTTGCAGGTCTAAAGGGGAGGAGGCTGTACAGATCAGGGTAGGATCGTCTGCATATTGAATGCAGTTTGCATCAGGGATGGCAGTATGAAGATTGTTGATGAAGATAGAAAAGAGTAGAGGACCTAGAATAGAGCCCTGAGGAACACCAAGGGTGAGAGGCAGCAGGGTGGACAGTTTGCCCTGCCATAATACAGCCTGTTGTCTGTCATTCAGATAGGATAGGAACCACTGAATAGTGTGGTTATCTAGGGAGATGGATTTTAGGAAATGGATGAGTAATTTGTGGTTGACCATATCAAAGGCCTTTGACAGGTCTAGAAATAGGGCTGAAGATAGCCTGTTGTTGTTCCTATTTTGGGATATGGTATTTGTAAAAGAAGGGAGGGTGGAGGTGGTGCTGTGATGTGGCCTAAAGCCATGCTGAGAGTTGGCAAGCAGACTGTTCTGAATGAGATGGTCCATAAGTTGCTTATGAATGCACTTCTCCATTAATTTGGCTAGTGGAGAGAGAATGGCAATGGGGTCTGTAGTTGGACAGTTCTGTTGGAACTTCCACCTTTGTGAAGTGAGATAGCATGGGATATTTTCCAGACTGAGGGGATAGTTCCATCAGTTAGTGTTCTATTGATTAGGATAGTGATGGGGAATGCTATGGCGTCAGTAGCTTTTTGTAGGTACTCTGCAGGAAGGAGGTCAGCAGAAAGGGTGGTTGGTTTTAGTTTTTTGATAAGGGATCGGATAAAAGTGGTAGAGACAGGTTGGAAGTTAAAGGAGGGATGAGAAGTGGGTGTGTTAGTGGTAGCGGTAGAGTGGGTGGGAGTAAGTTGGTTAGCTAAGGACTGAATAGTTTCAGTGAAAAAGTTATTAAAGGCAGTGCCAACAGTTTCTGGGGATTTATGGGTGTAGTTTGATGGAGTTAGGGTAGTAGATTGTCCTGGATGAAGAAGTCGGTTAATACCTGCCCAAAACATTTGGGGATTGTTTTGGTGTTTAAAGTGGAGGTTCTGCTAGTAATTTTTTTGTCTAGCAAAATGAGTTTTTTGTATCATTTCTAAGTTGACGATATCTCACTTGGTTGAGGGAGGCTTTAGTTGTTTGCCATTTGGTCCAGGCTATATTTCTAAGTTTGATTTTTATCTTAGTTTCCTTTGTGAGCCATGGAGCAGTATTAGATTTAGTCTTTACAGTACGTGCAGGAGCATGGGAGTCAAGGATGCTCAGGAATTTATTGTTAAAGAAAGTTACGGCTTCATCTAATGGTAGATTTTTTTAGGAATGACCAGTTGACTGATTTAAGTTTGTTTAGGAAGTTAGTAGGATTGAAGTTTTTATTATTTCTGATTGTTTTGTATGTAGTCTTGTGGTGGGTTCTTGCCTTATGTTTAATAATATAAGTTAGTGAATGATCATTTAGGTCATTGGGTAGAGTCCCAGCTGTATGCAAGCTTGGGTGGCTATTGATAAGTACCCAATCTAGGATACTTTCCCTGTTGGTGGGTTTACTAATCCTAGTGGGAGAGGTTATTATTTGTATGAACCTAAACAGATTTATATGGGTGACAGGGGTTCAGCTGAGCAGGTGCACCAGTCGGTGTTAAAGTCATCAAGAAGAATGGTTTCTGGGAGGGTAGGTAGTGGATAACCATTGGAGGATATCTTCCAGAGTGCTTATTTTATTGCCTGGGAAATGTAGACACAGACAATATTCATACTCTTATTATTGTTAATTTGTATTTTGGTAACTAGGATTTCTGCGTTATTAAATGGGGGCAGTTGAACTGGATCCCTATTAACTCAATGTATTTTTGTAAAGAACTGCTATCCCACCTCCGTATAATATCTTAAAGTGGGTGAACTGTCAATTCTCTGTTTCAGGACATCAAATGCTCTTTGGTGGTGTTCTGACCAAGACCAAGTTACATCTTTGCATATCAGATCTCTTAGCGGTGCTGAAAGTTCACTCACATTTGTAATGAACTTGCCCAAATACTTGACTGTGGCAAGAAAACGCAAAGAAGTCACATTGTCTGGAGCTGGCATCTCAAGAATTGCAGTTTACTTGAAAGGATCTGGTCATAAGCCTGAAGTGGTAAACAAATCACCCACATAAGTAACTTCTTGTAGACTGAATTTGCATTTCCGAGGATTCAGCTTAAGATTCACTTCACAAGCACATTCCAGAACTTTCTTGAGGTTTCTATCATGTTCGACTTCACCATTGCCTCCTACAAGAATATCATCTACTATAATAGCACATTGATAGCCAGAAAAAATTAGCTCCATTGCAGGGTGAAAGACTTCACTGGCAGAATTTATCCCAAATGGCATTCTCAAAAATCTGTAGCTTCCAAATGGTGTACTGAAAGTGGCAAGCAGCAAAGATTTTCGGTCAAGCAAAATTTCCCAAAATGAACTCTCTGCATCTAAAACAGAAAAAAACAGTAGTATCTGGCATAACAGCAGCAACGTCTTCGACTGTTTGCATTGGATAATGAGGTTGTTTTAGTGCTTTGTTTAAGTCTCTTGGATCACTACATATTATATCATCTGAGCTTTTCTTATAGGTTCGTAGGATGATGCTAGGCTATTGGCCCAGAGGCCCTTATAAGCTTAGCCAAGAATTTCACCCATGCTCCCACAAAGTCAGCACCTGTTTCCCCTGTCCAGCAGGGACACAGGTGGGATCCCAGGGGTGTATTTTCTGTTTCCCATCCAGTCGTCCAGGTTCCTCTTAAAGAGGCCAAGGGAGGTACTCTGCTTGACTTAGAGAGGGAGTCTATTCATAGGTTCATAGGTGTGTACTAGGCTAATGTTCCCAGTGCCTCTGTATTCCACAAATGTGGGAGTCCTTGGGATACAAATCTGTCCTGCCAACAAGTTCTATTTATGTCACAGACCAGGTTGAGGCCTTGCATGCGGGTTGCACGAGTGGAGTTTGACTTACGAATATGCAGCAACTCCATCAAGGCTGGGTCTGAGATGGCCTTGTATGCCAGACACGGGTCACCTCTGAGCAGTCTGTATGAGACTAAGTAGAGGGGCAGGGCTTTTAGCCTATCTGTATAGGATAGGTGTTTGAGACCCTGGATTTTCATGGTCAGGAACCTCTGAGGTCTCTCCAGCTGCTGCATATGCTTGGCAAGGTACACATGAGCTACCACTATGGAGGATACCCATTCAGTTAGCTCTACTAATGGACAAATTATACCTAGGCATACCATTCTGTCTAGCTCAACGTTGACTCTGCCTTGCAAGGCTAACAAAACTTTCCTTGCTGGTGGGATAACTGGGCTTACTTCAGGGTCTAACTTCATGGATTACACAACTGGGAGTTTGCCTAATTTGTCTTCAAAAAGATCAGTATAGTCAGAAAAAATAGTTTGTGCAAAATCTTTGTTGTTATACATGCTTACATGGTGGACTTCAGCATTAAATGAAAGCAGTCCCATTTTCAAAATGTCTCTGAGGCCTAACAATGACTATACGTACCTTTTGACTACGTAAAATTGCAAGTCATAGCTGTTCCCAGCACAGAAACGTGAAAGCACTACTGAGCCTTTAGTTTGAATTTCTTTACCACCATAAGCAACAAGCTTTGCACACTTTGCCAGATCAAGCTTTTCACCAGCGCTTACTTTGGCAAACACTTCTGCTGACATAACACTGCACTTTGAACCCGTATCAACTTTGAGCTCAACAGGTCTCCCATTAATCAGAACAGTACAAAATACTTCATTCTTTGCCCAGAAATCTACTGCATTGACTGTTTCACCAAGCACAGACACACCATCAACATAAAAAGTAGGGTCGCTGCTTTCTAGTTCATCAACTTGCCTCTTTGAATGCTCTCTTTTAGTAAAACAATGTGCCCCTTTTGATTTACAGAATATTTTTGCATGTGTGGCACTGCTGACCAAAAGCTAAGCACTTCTCTCTTTTGGGTTTCATGGCTACCTCCACAATTATGATAGCTGACTATGAGGCTTGCCACAGGTTTTGCTGACTCACCCTTCTGCTTCACTGAGCATGCTCTGGATTTTGCTGGAGCTGCCCTGGAACTTGCTAGAAAGGCTCTGGGTTTCATTGATGCAGACACACCCTTAGGGCTGTATCTTTTAACCTTGTGCTGCATACTATCAAAATTAGTACTGGAAGGCTCTGGAAGCATGCATTTCTCATTTGTAAGCATATTTTTGTGCTTTTCTGGGAGCTCGTATATCTGACAAATCTCTATGGCCTTATTCAAAGTTAAGTCCCTGTCTTGAAGCAAAATCTTTCTCACTCCATCATCTTTAATACCACACACAAGCTTGTCTTTTATCAACTCATCTCTTAAATCACCAAATCTGCAAGTTTTTGTCTTGTTTCTCAAGTCAATTATATATGCTGTAAAAGTTTTACCAGGCTTTTGATTCCTTGTGTAAAATATGTGCTTTTCCATTGTAATATTAGTTTGTGGGTTACACATTTCTCTAAATTTACATTTTAAGCACTTAGGGTTTTCCCGGGTTTCAGTTGGTACGACTATATGGCAGTCTTCCCCCTCTCCCACATACACAACTGGGGCAAACACAAATGAACACTCCCTTTCAATGGCTTCTGAACTAGTTAAATTAAGCAGAATAAATGTCTTTTTATGTGTCTTTATCAGAAAAAGCAGCCTGTATAAAAATATCATACTCTTGCTCAAACATTCTCCAGTTTTCAGCAACATTATTATCAAATACAAGTGGAGCAGATCTGCGAAATCCTTCTGCCATGCCAACAAAATGCTTTTGTAATTATGTATAAACACACCAGGTACTCAAAAAAATATTCAACTGTACCATAAACTCTTTGAAGTGACCGTTTTCTGTGAAATAACTAAACTGTAATACACACACTGGCAAACACTTTGAATATCTCAAATAGCTTTAGTTAATACAAAAAAGAAGCACATAGCAAAAAAATATGGTTGTTTTCTCTTTTTTGTACATTTTATGTGATTCAGAAGTTATTTCAAGCATTTTTGTAAGCATTTTGTGCATTTTTATCAACATATAATTTTGAACATTTCATTTAATTAGAAAGTCGTTTTGAATGGTTTAAATGCTTTGGTTTATATTTGTTGAGTAAAAAATCATTTAAATGGGTTTTAGTACCTGGATTTGTCTTTCTGACCTGTTTGCAAGTCGTTTGAGCAGGGATGATCCACTCCTGTATATTACTCCAACTGTAACTGCCTGCCTCATGGTCTTGAAGAAGAAGTTTTACTCTGGATCCCATTCTGACACCATGTTGCTTATCTTGTGTATATTCAATAAGACACTCAGGCTGGGTGTTCATTTAAGTAGTTTATTACACACGAACACATCAAGATGGAGAACGGTAACATTAAACGTAAAAGAACTAACTGACTGACTATTACACACATGCATGCTTACATCTCGGCTGCTCACTACAAAATGGCACTATTGCTTGCATGTGCTCATTACTTAACATGCCCACTGACTAGCTCTTATAGGAACATACACACACTGATCTACAGTTTGCACTGTCATTCCTTCATCAAGGGCCTTGGTGACTTTCATGAACAAGTTAACCGTGTTTAACAGGCATAATCTACCTTTAATAAACCCAAACTGGGTTGGGTCCAGTGTTTGTAAATTACCTATATCTTTGTTAATAAGGTCCATAATGATTTTTTCCATGGCCTTGCAGATCAGGCTAGTCAAGTTTATGGGCCTATAATTCCCAGGGTCAGCTGATGGTCCCCATTTGTGCAGAGGGATTACTGTTGCTGTCCTCTGCTCCACTGGAACATAGCCAGTTCTCAGGCTGTGGTGAAACAGGAATCTAAGTGGGTCTGCTAGGTTATGTTTTAAGTTGTTTAAAAGGCAACCTGGGATGCTGTCTGGTCCCACTGATGCTGTGTTTTTGGCCTTGAAGAGCACCAAGATGACCTGATCTTTTAAGATAATAGGCTGAGGAATAGTGGCAGGTATACTTTGAGAGATGACTGGAGGATATGGGGGGAGGGGGGGGCAGGTGAAGTGTTCTCCAAAGCTGTCAGCTAGCAGGTTGGCTATTATCTCCAGTTGAGTATGGGTGGTGACATCCACAATCAGTTCAGCGCATAGCTGGATATTCCCTTTTAGATTTTGGATGTAGTTAAAGAATGCCTTGTGATTATCCATAGCTAGGGAAACTATTTTTGCTTCATAATTAGCTTTGGAGGACTTAACAAGATCTCTAATTTGTTTTTTTTAAGCTAGAGAGGGAATTCCTCCTCTGCTCAGCCAGTTCTCTCTTGTTCTTGGACATTAGTTTCTTTATCTCATTATACAACCTGTTTATACCAGAGGTCCACCAGGGTGGCTAGTTTTTTTCTGCAAGACATGGTTTTAATCCGGTCAGGTACAGCCGATTCTATACAATTGCGTAAGCGGATATACAGGGCACTGGTGTATACCTCTGCATAGTAGTCCATGTTATCTGCATTACTGTACATATCTACCTGCAATGTAACCAGATTTCCATACTGAGATGCTCCCTGTATAGATTCTAGAACAGAAGCTGCTGTTAAAAAAAGGATAATTAGAAAAGCATATAAAAAATTGCATAATAACTATAGGAATTAATCAGAGGAGATTAGAAAGGATTGGAAAGAGAGATTGGTTAAGAAATTCACAAAGAAACAAAGTGATATGTTTGATTCTCAAATATGCCACAAAGTCTGGAAGATTTAGGATTTTTGCTTAGATGTATTTTTATATCCCAAGCAGACTCTAAGGAAATTTTCCTTGGGTAGATTGCAAATGTTGGAGGTGTGATGGAGAAGAAGGAGCTAATTGAGAACATATTTTTGGGGAGTGTAATGAATTGGCAGACTTTAAAAATTCCCTGCAGACTACTCTGTCAGAAATACTGGGTGAGCTAACAGGTGTAACTAAGGAAATGATTTTTGAGCTGTGATACAGAATCAGAATTGGCTACACATAGTAAGGCCTTGTTGAGTTTAAAGAAACAAACTTGGAGCAGAAAAAATGCAGGAAAAAAAGCTATTTAACCTCTTTTAATTTTAACGTAGACACACTGGTACCTTGGCTTTTCGCCTTCAGCGGATAGTATGCATTACAAACAGCCACCTTTTTATATATAAATTCAAATCCCACAAATTATCCAATTAGTTCATTACATATCTAAAGTGCCAGTACTGTGTTTTTTTACAATTTACAATCATCTTAAATAAACACACTTTTTAAATACAATATAAACGTACTTCAACATTCATAACATTTTAAAGTATATTATACACTTATAATATTATTAACATATACCTAACTTTTTAAACACTCTAAACATTCTTAACAATATTTTATTTCCATCATTTAAATAAACTTTTTGTATTAATTTAACCATTAAATAAGCTTCTTTTTATTCACCAAGTTTACTTCGAAATTAAGACCCCTAGGGAATAATGTTCTATAGTTCAAAATGAACTTACTTTACTACATAAAACAGGATGTGCAAGTACACTAAAGAAAACGCAAGAAACATATTCCCCTCATGTCTGTTAACAAAATGTTCAGCAACTGGGCTTTTCATGTTTCTATTGTGGATGTCCCTCAAATGTTCCATAATTCTGATTTTAACAGCTCTTTTAGTTTGTCCTATATACCATTTAATACTTTCACAACTACACCCCACTATATAAATTACACCACAGGTTCATAGGTAGGTGCTAGGCTATTGGCCCTAGGGCCTATATAATCCTAGCCAAAAAGGTACCCTGGCTTTCGCCACCCAAGAAAATTATTATCCTATGTCCCTATCGAGCAGAGCCACAGAAGTGATCCCTGGGGTGAATTTCCTATTTCCCATCCAATCATCAAGATTTTTCTTGAAGAGTGCTAATGAGGAGCTTTGTTTGATATAGATAGGTAGTTTGTTCCAGAGTATGGGAAGTCTGTGGGACAGGAATATATCCCTCCAGCATGTCCTGTTTATTGTGGTGACAAGGTTTAGGTCCCTGGAACATGTAGCTCAGAGGGATTGGGATTTCTTTAAGTGGAGCATGTCCAACAGCTCTGGGTTTGACATAGCTTTGTATGTTAGGCAGAGATCACCTTTGAGTAGGCGATATGCAATGGAGTAAAGCTGGAGTTTTTTGAGAAGGTCTGCGTAGGGCATCTGTTTGAGGCCGGTAATCCTCTTTGTGAGGTATTTCTGCGGCCTTTCCAGTTGTTGTAGATGTCTTGTGAGGTACATACCAAAAGGGGCATTGTACTCTATAATGGGTGTAATGAGTGACAAGTAGAGGGGAACAATCACCTCGTTTTCCTGGATGAGAAACCTTTTGTGATGGGATGTGCCACGTAGAAGGATTTCCTAACTACTGTGGCGATGTGATTATCAAAGGAGAGACTACTGTCCACCTGTGTCCCAAGGTCTTTTATCATACTTTCTGTGCTAAGTAGACTACCTCCTATGTGGTAGTTCATGGGTACAGAGTTTTTACCATAGGGGATGACAATACACTTTTTGGCATTGAGCTTGAGGCCATGGCTTTGACACCAGGCATCTGTCTCAGTGAGGCCCTTTTATAGGATGTCCACATCATTAGGAGTTTCTATTATGGCTCCTAGTTTGCAGTCATCTGTGAACTTCGTTAGCCAAAGACCTTCTCTGTTAACCTGTACTTCAGAGAAGTAGATACCAAGCAGGAGAAGACCCACAACTGAAACCTGTGGTACTCCACTTGTCACTGGTCTGAAGTCGGATTTGGAGTCTGCTACTTTCACAGTGTGGGTTCTTTCAGTGAGTCAGTTGGCAACCCATCTTGTGACATAGGGATTTATACATAGTTTAGTGAGTTTATCTATAATTCTAGAGTGGGGAATGGTGGTGAAAGCCTTGGCAAGATCTAGATAGGATGTGTGAACCACCTTACCCTCGTCTACGGCTTTGGTGACTGCTTCAATGAAGTCTATCAGGTTTAGGAGACATGATCTGCCTTTTACAAAGCCGAACTGGGTGGGGTCCAGAGTTTGAAGATTACCAATGTCTTTGTTTATAAGTTCCATGATGACACGTTCCATGGCCTTGCAGACCAGGCTCGTCAGGCTAATGGGGTGGAGGTTCCCAGGATCCATGGTGGCTCCCCCTTTGTGGAGTCGGATAACCGTCGCTGTGCACCATTCATTGGGCACAAAGCCTGAGGTGAGGGTACGATTGAACATGGTACTTAGATGGGGTGCCAGTTCATTCCGTAGTTCATGTAGAACGCAGCCTGGGATGTTGTCATGTCCCATGGATGCTGTGTTCTTGGCTTTGGAGAGTGTGTTTTTTACCTGTGCAGTCATGATTACAGGAACTTTGCATTCGTCCTGTAAAGAGATGGGCCCATTAGTGGGTGAGATGGGGGTAATGTTAGCAATGAACCTATCTGCCAGGATGCTGGCAATATCAGTTGGTTCTGTATATTTAATGCTATTGTGCTGTAACTCAGAGCAGATCTGAGTGTTGCCATTGAGATTCTTGACATAGTCACATAAATTACAATTAAATCTACCTCTAGAAACAAATCTTTTACCATTAGCAAAACTGCCCAAAATATTTCTAATACAACAGCAAACCTTACAATGCCCACAGGCAAAACACCAGTAGACTCCTGTGGAAATCAATGTCTAAACCAACCACAGTAGAAGTAGTGAATATAGTAACAGAAATAAAGGAACTGGAAATTGGATCTTTAGAAAAGGGTAGGAAAAAATAAATTACATAGAAAATGGAAATTGTGGGAACAATACATGCAGAATAATGTTTTGGAGGAGGAATGAGGTTTAAGGGAAGGCAGGAACTGAAAGGGCTATGTTGACGTTTGAATGACAGTGACTGTGTAGTACATTATATGTGATGTATAATGTTTGCAACTGAAAATATGTCAATATTGCTTTGTTTTTATTTATATAAATGAATGATTCCATATGTCATAAGTGATAATTCAATAAAATGTTTTTTGTTTAAAAAAATGCTCCCCTGTATTCCCTAAGTATATTTCTCATACTTTATATCCTTGAAGGTAAGTTCATCCCTTCTGACCTTGACTGACACCATGTTGCATACAATTTCAATAAATGTTAAGAAGACTTTAGTAACTTTCAGCAGAAATCTAAACAGTAAAACATAAACTATATACAAGATCACAGTCTACAAATTTGATCAGTACATCTAGCGGTCATGTATGGCAGGCATATAGAAATCAGTTGAGTTTTTACCATCTCAAAAGGTTTAAGATGCTTGGCTGACCATGATCATGCCTCACTCCAGTAAAAAGGAATGAAAAGCCGTAAGTTTCATATAACCTGCTTTCCAGTTCCAATACCCACACTTGCATATAACATTTAACATGTACTCCCTCACACTGGCTGCTTGGATCTGCACAGTAAACTTATCCAGTCAAACGATCATCCCACCCAAGAACCAAACACAAATCTCTCCATGTTACAGCCTGCTGTCATAGTTTCTATCCCCCTCCAGTTTGTTTGTCTGTTTAATCCTAATGTCAAGCTGCTTTGGCCACAAAGGGGGCAGGGGCTCGACCTAGTAGCCCTATAAGCTGGCACAGATGCTCCAGTCTCCTTCCCCGAATGGCATAGATCTGTCAAGCTGACAGATCTGCACAAGCAAACACAGAATTACTTTGGCATGGATACAGCCCCCTATTCAGAGTTTCAGTAAAAAAGATATATCTCTCAAAAGCATGTCTGCGGGACCTCATCATTATATCTGAGAAGGCCTGCAATTTTGCCACAGTGATAAGCTAACTCAGGTGTAGGATCTGCAGCAGTACTCATCAGTTTAAAGATGCAATAGCATCAGTCTACTATACCCCACTTAAGACTAAAACATATTAGAATTTGTCAATTAAGTTATTGCACAAGGATGGGACTTTATAACCCTCTTTTTTAAATTTAATTGTACATAATATTAAGTGACTCTACATTACCTCTATTACATCCGTAAAACACTATACTTGAGTTACTTTCCATGCATATGACCAACCAGTGAAGTATTGTGAGTACTAGTAAGGTCTTAACACAGTAAGACGGAGCTAAGGAAGGGTGACAGCACTGTATAAGTTTATTACTCAGAGACCATCTCCTCTTCTAGGAGTAAGTCATCTCATACCTTTTCAATAATCTTTTTAGAAAAATCTTTCATCTCCTTGGTCCTTTCCATCATTTTCTTTTGAAACATTGGGAAAGGCTTGGCTGCCATCTGCTCCCTAGCTTGTTGAGTCAACTTATGTACCAAGTAGCCTGCTGTTTCGGTGACTTCACCAGAACAGTGGAATTTCCTTGGTCTTGACACTCTAATGTTATTTCCTTCAAGGCTTGTTTGGAATCAACATACATTTTTGGACGTTGAGGATAAAATACTCAAAGAATAGCAGAGTATTGTACTTTAAAAAGCAGTTTCATCTCTCAGCATTTCCTGATTATTGGATGAAAAGCATTTTGCATGCCTCAAGTTTGCAAGGACTAGACATTGTCCATATACCCTCTGTTATCCCCAACTTTGCAGATTGCTCTTCTTCCCCAAAGTATGGATAAAAATTTTTCCTTAAGAACACAGTTATCAGCACTGACCAAAATGAGTCTGCATTGCTGTCTCTTAACCCTTCCAGGTGTGCTTAACTTGTGCACTCTGTCTATTAATATGCCCTCAGAAGAAATTAGTGGTCTGGTATCAAAAGTTGGAAACTTACTTTATCTTCGTTCATATAGTCGAGGGTATAGGTGCAAAAGTTTAAAATTCCAAGTGGATTTTTTTGTTGCCTCTGAACATCGAGACATAGCTTGCATTTGTGTTTTTGAGCGTCAGTGTTTACAATTGGATTGGAGATCGCACTGCAGTGGGGACTGGGAAACTTACCCTTTTTCTCACTGTAGTGCAGTCTCGGAGTTGGAATATATAATTAGCAGGGGGGCACAGGGGGGCTTGCCCCCCTGCAAAACATTTGTAGGAAATCCCCGGAGGTCGAGGTAAGTTGGGTAATGTTGATAATGTTGAATTCAAATTATCAACATTACCGCTTTCGTTGTTTTCTGTGAATGATGTAATTTCTGTCCTTTTAGTTTGAGTAAGTCATTACTTGAACAACTGTGTATCAGAATTTTGATAGTAAACCAATATTAGTTAATTCTTGCAGACACTTCATCAATGTTTTACAGTCACCTCCCACCCAGCCCCAGATACAAGAAAGTCTGACATTGTCCCTTCTAGATCTGTCCTTCAGTTCAATTAGCTTTTGAAATTCCTTGAGCTTCACATATCTTTCAACAAGCTCTTCCCTAAGTTCCTTTTCGTAATTAGCAGTTCCTAGATGTCCCCAAAGTGCATAGATAAGACTTTCATTACCTGTAGTCGTTTATTGTTTGCAGTCAAATAGTCAGTAAGGGTTCCACTAATTTTGAAAATGTCCTTCTATACATCTAATCAATCTTTATTTCTAAAGGTATGGAAAAGGTATCCATTCCCAATGGCCCTTCCCACTCTTAGGGCATATTACTCTCTTTTTGCAGTAGTGAATTATTCAAGTCGCAGCTTTCCATTTTTCGTACATGTTTCTTTCTTGATGTCACCACTTCACACAATGTGGGATTAATGAAATTAACAATAAAATTTCAATCAAATTACCAGTTTATTAGTTATTTTTTCCCACACCAACACAGCACATTATGCTTGACTGGCTACTTGCTCTCTGCCATAGTGGAAGTCTCCTGCATAAAATATACTTTTTATTTAAGCTGTAAGACAATACTGCCCTACATTCTACCACCAAGACCATATTATTACAGACTATAGTGAACATGGTCTGCAGATTTATCTTTCTAGCTGAGCCCAGAATCCATTACTGTCTACTGCTGCAAAAATGACACTGGCTACCAGTATCTGACAGAGTCACAATTCTATTGGCCACCTGTATTCTCAAACTAATTAACCAACAGCATTGTCTCCATAGCATCTAAACTTCTCATTAAGTGCCCTAATTACACAAAAGTGCATTCACACTGTCTAGACTACCCTTTTGATTAGCTACTAATGAATAAAGGTGCACTCACACTATCTAGACCACCCTTTGGACTGGCCACTGATGAGAGTGTATTTTCAAAGACCGGACTGGTCTGCTGCAGCTAAATTCCTGCAGACATTTGTAAACAGCAAACATTAAGAGTGTTTCTAAGCCAAATAAAGAAAGTCTCTGGTATTAAAATATATTTTTTCCACCTAAGCTATTTGACCAGTGCAAATTGATAAATTTGTACAATGAAAAGAACCTCCGATTTGGAGACAAGGTAAAGCCGTACAGAGAAACACCTCATTAGCAGCTTATATGTGTTTCTGAATTTAGTGGATTCAAGCAATGAGGAAACCTTTCAAGGTGAAAAGGGTGCTTTCCAAGCATTGTTCATGGAGGTTTATCCTGATTCAGCTGAGATTTACCAAGAGGATATGAAGAACTCAGTAACATGGATGAATCGTTGTCTTAGCATATGCTATGGGATGGATGCCCTGCAAGAGTATGACATACCACAGCTGGAAGCACGTCTGTAAGAATGCCATGAGAGTTTTGTCTACTGATGGGGATTTACATGTTCTATGTAAACAGAACCAGTCCTGTACTATTATTGTATTTCTCTTTGTAAATAAACTAAGACCTATTTAGTTCTATCATTCAACTTTGTATAAAATAAAAACTTCACTCATGAAAATGTACTATGTAAACTCTAAGCAAGTCAGGCACTGTGACTACACTTTGTGAACTTTAATTGAACTAGAAATCAATTAAAAAGAGAATGCTGATGCAATATATGTTGTGATTTGGGCAACATCTAAATTCTCCGAATTATAAGAACAAGATATCCTGTTTTGAGACACTTTGATAGCAACAGAAAAAAAAAAAGCTTATATGCCTTTAAATCAATGTAACCCTTAAACTACTCTTTCTTTGTAGAGAATGTCATAATTAATGACCTTATCTCTGCTTCCTGATATTCATGATGGAGGTTAGGATTAGTGTCAGTGCTTGCCAAAATTTATGATCTGTGGAGCGAACATATACCAATAAAAAGTTAAATGAGCAAAGCAAGAAAACAATGTTATCTTTGATGTATTATTTCAGTCAAATCAGTCTTTATTATCTGCATGTAAAGACAGGGGTGTTGCAATAATAAAATATGATCAAATAAATGTATGACATTTCACGTAGAAAATAAAACGTCAAGTACCCGAAAGGTATTCACTTCTTAAAAAATGATCCCAGAAAGCTTTGTGAATGAGGTTTTATCTTAGGAAACCTCCTAAAGCAAAATGCAGACGTTGTTATAAAGCTGCTATGATAGTGAATCCCTCAGATCACACACAAACACAACAGGAAAGGAACTTGAGTCCAGAAGACTTAAGTCTAAACTGGAGGATTGTCAGTATTACTGAGGCAGGATGAGCAGAGGGCATTATTTTATTTATTTTATTTTTGTTGACAGAATTAATCCCAATATGCATGGTCTGTTTTCGGGAGTCATTTGGCTGTTTCACTTGAACACTGGGGAGATTCCCTTACTGTTTTCTGTAAGTACCATGGGATCTTTTACATTCAATTGAGCTACCACCTATTCAGGCAGATGACACAGTAGTTTAATGCCTCAACCCAAAGGATGGCATCTTAGGAGTGCATCATCCCACTGCCTTATGCTAAACTGCAGTAATTAGTACTAGAACATTAATCCAAGCACCCGACAAGTAAATTGAACCCAAAATATTCTCATCTTCCTAGCATCAAAGATGACTGTGATACTCATAAGGAGGCCAAGAGGACACTAAAATCTCCTGTAAACAGGTGGTACATTAGTCATACATGGCATTACACACCTTCACTAGAACTTTAAGTGATTCTGTGCTTGACAACAAGTCGGTGAATGATAAGGAGTACAGGTATAACAAGGCTACAACTACAGGCTCAAGTAAGCAGCCTGGTGACATAATTCTGCATGCACTGCAATCTAGTGAACTCATTGCTTGAGAACTCCTTGTGAGGAGCACTGCTGCAGTCTGTACAAGAGATAGCTAAGGCCTCTACATTATTGTTAACTTCTCAAATGGAGTTAACAAAACCAGACAACCGCTGACAACTGATCCTCATATGACAGCCATAAACTGAGGATGTCGTCAGAATAAAACACCTTGGAACCAAACATCATCTATACCCCTTATAAACAACATGAAAGCATAAAGAGGAAAGCAGTGGAAGATGTTAGAGTGGCAAGAAAGACCACCGATGGGTTAAGTTTAACCTCATGTATACACACCCATGATAAGATATCATCCTTATGGGGAACTAAGTAATCCACATACTCCTGGAGAAAGGAGCAGTATCGGAGTATAGTAAACACATCTATCATACTGCAGGCCTCTCAGTCAAACTAGCTCACCAGGTGGTAACATATATATGGTGAAATGTACTGGACCCAAAATAAACTTTTGTGACACCCAATAGCTAATTGAGTAAGAAAAGGACGAATTAACCCTAGATACCTCCCTAAATGAGTGACCTAACAGGTAAGAGGCAAACCAGTAAATGACCGCTTACAGTCAGTTGCTCTGACCACCATAGGTTTTATCAGAGTTGCTCAGGCATATCAGCTTGATGTGTTAGTTCTGATGTCACTGTTTCTGTGTCTATTTAATACTGCTTTGATCTCACAGTCTCAAAGAGAAAATGTGTGAGGCTTTATATTGCTTATCAGCAATTTAATAATTCTAGCAACACAACCTTGAACAGGAAAAGTAAAGGAAGTGAGATAGGAGATGGAGGCCCTCACATAGGGCTACAAGGGGCATGTCTACCAGAAAAAAAAGCTTATTTTTTTATTTTGCATTCAGTCATATTTTCACAAGCTTAAATACATGGTTCTGAATTTGCATATGGTACTCAAGCTTACAAAATGCATTTTTTTTTTGCTGACCTTTAGTGACATAGGTATGTGCTAGGCTAGCTGTCCTTAAGGGCCACTTTAAGCCTAGCTAATTTCCTTTAAAGAATCAAACCCTGTACCTTGTGACTGTGAGACAGACACCTTAACCATTATGCCAACCTAGTTAACTAAAGATGATTATACTCATTTAACTGTTCACTGGACATAGCTCTTTTTCAGGGGTGACCCAGAAGCAATGCCTTGTAAAGTGACTTGCTTGCAGTAGGCAAATGAGAACTGAGGGAATCAAACTCTGTACCATAGGAACTACATTTCACAGCCTCAGACCTCAGTGCCAATTGCCAGAAAAGGTTCCATGTTTCATATATTCATTGGTAGTACTAGACTAGCTGCCCCTGTAAACCATTTAAGCTTGGTCAATTTTCATTTAGAGAGAATCAAACTCTGTACCTCTTGTCTGTGAGGGAAACACCTTAACCACTATGCCAACCCCCAACAATATAAGTTTAGGTAAGTCAAACAGTCAAAATCGAACACTCAAGAACTGTAACAAAGACCCAACAATAGGTCTTCAGGTGCTCTGGGAGGATCAAATATTTAACCATGGCAAATGTAGCAGAGATCAAGGAGGTAGATTATGGCATAATATCTTTATTCTTCTGCCACTGCTACCACTTCAGTGATCACAGTCACAGTGCTGTGACAAGTCTGGAATTTAGACATAAGAGCTATGAGAATTAAGAACATACTCAAGCTGCTCACACAACATGTTTACAATAACCTTCCCAATAAAGGGGTAATTTAGATATAGGGCAATAGCTTTCTAAAATGCTTAGATCTACAGTAGAATTTTTGATGACTAGTATAATCAAGACTTGCATTAAAATAAAGAGGGACTTTATGACATGCCGATTCTGAAAAAAAAGGATCTGCCCCTCTAAGCAGGACATGAATAACATACATGGCCCTGGGTCCAGTATAAAAGTATTTGTGTCCTTATAGGTATTACATGTAACTAACCAGTGCATCTATTGGTGAAACTGTAACCTTAGTGATTTCTACTATAGCTATCAACTTGTGGCCCAATAATTATGTAATAAAAGGAAGCCTTCTAGCCTTTTATTGAAGCAGTTTATCAAGATCTAACAAAACCACACTGAAGAAGAAAAACTGTTATACCACGTCCAAAAACCAGTAACACCTTTTCCAGATGAAAGTCTGTTTAATTCCACAGCGAATATGACAGTAAAAAACACAGTGAAAACTTCACCAATTTCATTTGGAAAAGGTGTTACTGGTTTTTGGACGTGGTATAAACAGTTTATCAAGATCTGTTTCCCAAATACACATGCATATAAGCTGTTCATTTCTTTAATTAACTCTTTTATAGAATGGAATGCAAATTATCACAAAAAAGAAATAATCTTCTACAGTTGGCACAGCAAACAGGAATTCTTAGCTCTGACTTCATGACCCTTTTCACATTTTCACTGAACCCAGGACCAGAGCTGAGTAATCTTTAAAAAAAATCATTCTTTTAACAGGTTCATATTAGAAGCTCGAAGGTCCTGTTCAGCGAATACAAAAAGAGCGACATGTATTGTGCGAACCACTAAAACATTGAACGTTCAAAACCGGGAAATTCAAAATGTCGATTCGTCACAGTTGGCCCATCTGCGGTATAGCTCTGTAAGGTAAGTGTGCAATAGTTACTGACCTTAGGGTTAGGGTGCGGGTTAAGGTAAGTGCAAAGATAGGTAATGTATGTAAGGTTTAATGTAGGGTTAAAAGTAAGGTTTTGTTAAGTGTATGTGTGTGGATTATTTATTTTGTTTGGGTATATCTTTGTAGGGTAAGTGTGCGATAGTTACGGACCTTAGGGTTAGGGTGCGGGTTAAGGTAAGTGCATAGATATAGTGTATGTATGTGGTTTATTTATTTTGTTTGGGTAGGTAGTATGTCGCGGGCGGTGGGGTTGGCCGTGTATGATGATTCATGATTTTAAATTTTGCGGTTTACGGCATTCGGTGTATTCGTGGTTCGGTAAATATGTGTCACTCTTTTCGTATTCGCTGAACAGGACCTTCGAGCTTATAATATGAACCCCTTTTAACTGCTTGTTTATCTCATCTCTGGGTATCAGAAAAGAGTGTTTTTAATCAGCTGTTGTTGTGTCTTTCGGCTTTTCCCGGTTAGGGGTTGCCACAGCGGAACTCCGGTCCGCTAATGATTGGCAGTAGATTTTTATGTGCCGAGTTGCCAGCCCTGACACACAACCTTCAACAAAGGTACGCCCATTCACGCATGCCTCCACACAGAAGACGCTCTAGCTGAGAATCGAACAGGGCAACGTCTTACTGTGAGGCGACAACGCTACCGCAGCACCACCACAGTTTTTAATCAGCTGTAATACTCAAAAAAACACAGAAATCTGAATTCCATCTGCTATAACTGAAGATTTGAGATGATGCAAACTTGTGGGAAATGACTATAACCCCCCCAAAATCTATTTTTGCTTGCATAGTACAAGACCCTAAAAGGATTCCATTTCAAGCATAGAGACCCTAGAAGGAAGGAAATGGGAAATGAATAAAAAGTTGAGAGGAAAAAAAAAAAAAAGCTCTAAAGAGCAAACATTTCCTTCTGTTTTGGACTCCTTTAATTCAAAAGCATGAAAGAACCAAAAAAAAAAAAGATAAAAGCACTGTAAGTGAAAGATTGAAAACATCCTTCACTCCGGAGAGGCATAGAAGATGTAAAGAAAGAAGCTAAAAAGGAAAAAGAAAAGTCTGTTTTTACATCAGTCAGTACATATACTGTGGCATGTATGTTTAATAGATGAAAACAGCAAAACATAGTGATTTGTAGACATAATACACTAAATTAAAATATAACTGACGGGCAGCAAGATAAACTTCTTCCAGAACAAGATAAAAAAAAAATTCAAACAACTCTGGAATTTGCTAGATTAGATAAAGATGTTACTAAAGTACATCAGGATGTGGAAAATAAAAAAAGGTTTGGAAGGATTAAAAGCAAATACTATATGTTAGAAAAACTACTCAAAAGTTGTGATCAGAAGTTAGAAACAAACTCTAATGAACTGAATAAAGATCCTGGGAAAAACTCAAGAAGGTAAATGACAACAAAGGTGAAAAATATGGAGAACAGCCACCCCATATAATCCAGATGACAGTGTCAGTCTAGTAAACGTTTCAGACACAGATGAGAAAGGGCAAAAGGGAAGGGGTCATGGTACAAGACGCCTTTTTGCATGCATCTACCACAGAAGAAACATTAAATGGAGAGGAGGTCTTTCTAACTACTGATGTGTGTAAACCATTTATTCCAGAAGAAATGTCTATTTTGCTGAAGGCCCTCCTAGCTTTAAATCTCTCCTGTAGCAAAAATATAATTCTGTAAAATCTCAATGAAAAAGCATGCTTGCAAGCACACCTACAAATGTGGTTCTGATAACCAAAACCAAATGCCTTTAGACAACTAAGAGCTTTCACATCATGACAAACGGATAACAGAGGCCCTTAAAACAATAAGAGAGAACCCTGGGATACAAACTAACACACAGTTATGAGGATGGTACTGTTAATAGGTACTGAGCATTTCTGTCTATAACTAACTTTCATATCATCTTTGTAAAAAAGCAGCTGCCTTTAGCTGGAATTTTATTTATTTAATTATGTGTGCTTTATTTATGTATTGATTACCTCAAATAATGGTATTCATGAATTACATCCAGTAATGGCCAGTCTAGCAAGAATTTTAAATACCCTCAACACAGTGTATACGTTTTCACAGTGTTTGATATTGCAAACAGTTTCTAGAGTATTCATGTCTATGAAAATTTCTAGGATAAGTTTGCATGCACTGTGGGTAGAAAACAATACTCACGAACATATTAACCTTTGGAATTTTACAAAGGTCAAGCTATATTCCCAAAGATATGGCAAATACATTAAAATACTCATGGTTAGAAATGTATGACAGTGTATTACTGTGATATACTTGACAATCACATCATAACTGTTATATCCTGGGAAATAAGGAGACCACACGGTTCATGGAGTTGTAAGGCCTTTCTTTATTAAGAGCCTCCAGGTGCGCACCCATGCTACATGTTCACAACTTCGCCATAGCCATACATACACCGGAAACAACAAGTTACCAGAGAATACAGAACCAACACTACATGTTGCTAATTCCCCAGAGCGCCCCTACAGTACAATAACAGCATTACTTGCCCGATACTACATTCCTCCCCTCTTAAGCACTGAATACGCTTCTTTACATAAGAAAACAAGGGAGCAAGCCCCAAACCAATCCATCTAGGCACTTACTTGCTAAATACCCTGCTAGTATTACACGGTTACTCTACAATCGAGTTAGGTTGCTCTGTTAAGCTAGACATGCAATTGTAACATTGATAGTCCTTCAAGTAACTTGGTTTAACCAGTGCCCGCTTAGAACGGCGCAATGGTACCACCCTAGGTGACTCCGGTGTCACAGTTACCCTTTCTGGTACCGGTGTGTCCATCCCTGGAAAAGTTGGGTCCTCGAACCTCTCCTTCCGAGCTCGGTCTCCCTCGGCCCCAAGATCGAGATCCTCCTGCCGCTGCGAGCCCTTCTCCCAAAACTAACGGTACTTCCGGGGCTTGCAGTTCCATGGAGTCCTTCTCCTGCACACTCCGCAGAATCAGGTCCACATGTCTCCTCACCACTGAACCTCCATTCAACCTCACCTGGTACGACAAGGGACCCGTGCTCTTGACAATAAACCCAGGAATCCATTTAGGTCCATAACTGAAATTTCGCGTCATCACTGCATCTCCCTCCAAGAAACTTCTTGCTCTCCGTCGTCGATCATGATGTTCTTTTTGCCTCCACTGGATCCTCTCTACCTTTGCTCGGATGTTTGGATGCACCAGATCCAATGTGGATCTTAATCTCCGTCCTTGCAACATCTCGGCAGGGGACAATCCCGTGGTAGACTGGGGTGTAATGCGATAGTTGAATAACACCCTTGATACCTTGGCTGCCATACTTCCGTCTCCGGCCCTTTTCATCATTGCTTTAAAGGTCTGGACAGCCCTTTCAGCACATCCATTTGAAGCCGCATGGTATGGTGCTGACGTAACGTGTACAATGCCATTTTTTTCCAGGAAACCCTTGAACTCTTCACTCACGAAACATGAAGCATTATCTGATACAATAGTCTCTGGTAAACCTTGGTTACTGAAACTCTTCCTCAGGCATTCAATGGTAGTGGTGGAAGTGGGTGTTTTTACTGGGTAGGCATCCATCCATTTTGAATGAGCATCCATTATTATCAGAAACATTGCCCCCATAAAAGGCCCTGCATAGTCTATATGAAGTCTCTGCCAAGGTCTACTCGGCCACTCCCATGGGTGTAGTGGTGCCCCACAGGTAAGCGCGATGCTGCTGACAGGTTTTACACTCTTTCACAGCGACTTCAATGTCGTGGTCCAACTTTGGCCACCAGAAATAACTGCTAAAGCCTTCATTCGGGTGATGCCCACATGACCCTGGTGCAGCTGTTGTAAAAGTGCCCATCTTCCTGGGGGCGGAATTATCACTCGTGCCCCCCACAACACGCATCCATCTTGCACACTCAGCTCTGTTTTCCTCACCTCATAAGGCCGGAAAACTGGATCAGGTTGTTGTGTTGTCCAGCCCTGCTGGACCCACTGAAACACTCGAGCCAACACCGGGTCTTTTCGTGTCCAGTCACTCAATTCCTTCGCGGACACCAACGTGATGTCCTCCATCATCAACACTCGGTCCTCCATTTCCTCGCTGTGGAGGCCTCGTAGCGCAGACGGCTCAGCCCGCGATTGCTATGGTGTTGTCCGGGCTTATAAACAATCTCATATTCATAAGCTCTCAACATTACAGCCCATCTCTGAATTCGGGGAGAAACCATCTGAGGCACGGCCTTCATCTCGTTGAACAGTGACAACAAAGGCTTATGATCGGTGCATACAGTAAACTTCCTGCCATAGAGGTATTTGTGGAACCTCTTAATTCCAAACATTACAGCCAAACCCTCTTTGTCTAGCTGAGAATAGTTTGACTCCGCTGGTGTTAAGGTTCGTGACATGAACCCAATGGGTCTTTCTTGTCCATCTGGCATCCGGTGTGCCAACACAGCCCCTAACCCATAAGGTGAGGCATCACATGACAAAATTAAGTCCTTGTGACTATCGTAGTGCACCAAAACCTCTGAAGACTGCATTAGTTCCTTGGACTGCTCAAACGCTTTGTCTTGTTCCTCCTGCCACATCCACAGGGTCTCCTTCCTTAACAGTTTATGTAAAGGAGCTAACAGCATTGACAGATTTGGTAGGAACCTGTTATAATAGTTGAGTAAGCCTAAATAAGCCTTCAGCTCTGTAACATTTGTGGGTGCGGGTGCCTCTTGGATGGCTTTTACCTTATCTGGCAGGGGGTGTAGGCCTGAGGCATCCACCTTGTAACCCAGGAACTCTGCTTCCTTTGCCATGAAAGCACATTTACTCCTCTTCACCCGTAAACCAGCCTCTCGTAGTCGACTTAGCACCTCGTTCAGAGTCTCCAGATGCTCGCCATTGTTCCTACCCGTCAACAGGATGTCATCCAGATACACTGCCACCTTCGGAATTCCTGCCACCAGTCCCTCCATTATTCTCTGGAAAATAGCTGGACTAGAGGAAACCCCAAAGGGTAAACGATTGACTTGGAACAGTCCTTTGTATGTGTTAAGGGTGACATAGGCCTTTGACCCTTCTTCCAGAACTACTTGTTGATATGCCTGACTGAGGTCCAGTTTACTAAACTTTTCACCTCCTGACAGCTTTTCAAATACATCCTCCACCTTGGGTAATGGATACTGCTCCAGTTTCGAAACTTGGTTCACTGTTAGCTTGTAGTCACCACATATGGCAGTATTATCTGGCTTTAATACTGGAACAATTGGTGCCACCCATTCCGAAAACTTCACTGGTTCAATTATACCTTGCTTGGTGAGTCGCTCCAACTCAATCTCCACTTTCTTCTTCATTGCGTATGGTGCGGGTCGAGGTTTGTAAAATCTTGGCGTGCGTTTTCTTTAACGTGTATCTTTGCTGGTGGACCCCTCCAGGTCCCCAGTTCCTCTTTGAACACTTCTTCGTTGTTCTCCAGCACCTCTTGCAAGGCCAGCCCCTGCTGTTCTACTTTATGGAGCCGTAGACAACCCATTTCCAGCTCCTTTAGCCACACCCGGCCTAACAGGTTTGGTCCCTTACCTGCTACCACCATGACTGGCAACTGTTTGACTTTATCTTTATGTTTTACAGTTACTTTGGCCATCCCCAGTGTGGGAACTGTTTCACCGGTATATGTTTTCAAAGTCACTGAACAGTCCCGCAGCTTTTGAGCTTCTTTTAGCCATAACTTTCCATACTCAGCCTTGGACAGAACTGTCACACTACATCCCGTATCCACTTCAAACTGCACCATTTTACCATTTAAGTCCAACTGGGTTGTAATGGGATCGACTCTTTCCCACCTTGCCTCTTTCATGTTAAACATAGTAAACACTTCCTCGTCTTCCCTGGTGTGGGGATTTGTACCTTCACGCATGTGGTGTGCATACTGCCGTTTAATCTTCCGGTTTCCCTTTCTGTCCATCATACTGTTCTTTTCTTCCCCCTTTCTCGGCTGGTCCCTAGAGGGCGTTGATCGGCACATTTTCTTCACATGGCCCTTTTTCCCGCAAGCATGACATTTTTCATTTAAGAAACAACAGTTCCTTGACAGATGTTCTCCGCCACACCTGTAACAGGCATACTGACCAGACTTCCCTTGTGATTTATGCTCCCCGACCACTTTATGCACTGGCAGTGGGGTAGCACTCCTGCTCCCCACCCCTTCGATGGTTCTCGGTTGTAAATCACGAATGTCTTTATTCGCCGTCTCAATGGCCTGTGCCAACTTCAAGGCCTTTTCAAACGACAACTCAGGCTCCGCTAACAATCTGCGTTGTATGCGGTCATCTGCAATGCCACATACGAGCCTATCTCGTAGCATTTCTGTCAGTCTGTCCCCATAATTACAGTGTTGCGCCAGTTCCCTCAGTACTGCGACATACTCCGTTACCGTTTCATTGGCCATTCTAGTCCTTGAATTTAACTTGAACCTTTGGACTATTGCACTCGGCTTCGGGTTATAATGTGACTGAAGCAAGCTCGTCAACTCTGTGAACGATTTATCCCCCGGTTTATCCGGACTCAATAAGTTCCTCATCAGACTGTACGTCTTGCTGCCCACCGAGCTCAGCAATATGGCTCGCTTCCAGCCCGCATCCATTATCTGGTTTGCCTCAAAAAAATGTTCCAACACTTCACAATACTCCTCCCAGGTCTGGGTCTGACAATCGTATGCAACCAACGACCCCAACATGGAACCAGACATAACTCCGGCAGGCCCAGTCTCTTTGTCGTCCGACATTAACTGCACCCCGCCGTTTTCACTCGCAGCGGACTCGGAGGCATCCCACTCTCGTCGCCAATATGTTATATCCTGGGAAATAAGGAGACCACACGGTTCATGGAGTTGTAAGGCCTTTCTTTATTAAGAGCCTCCAGGTGCGCACCCATGCTACATGTTCACAACTTCACCATAGCCATACATACACCGGAAACAACAAGTTACCAGAGAATACAGAACCAACACTACATGTTGCTAATTCCCCAGAGCGCCCCTACAGTACAATAACAGCATTACTTGCCCGATACTACAATAACTTTGAACAAAAGCAAGCACATTTGGGGCATTTACTTTGCATACTGAAGTCTTACAGGTAGACAGGATTAGGACAAGCCACCACAAAGCGCAAACTATCTTGCCAATACTGCAGTCACTATGAAACATTTCAAGTATCAGTAAACATAGTGCACCGTTTCATAAATGCATTCCATGCATTTAGTATGCTGCCATTCACTTCCATGATTCATAGACACGAATTGCAGTAAATAAGAGTGGTGTGCAGAAACGTCAAAGCTTCTCTGAATGGTGTAGAGTTGTACAAAGCAAACAGTGTTATAGTATGTGCACCCATACTCCATACAAAGATAAGGTACTGTGTAACAGTACAATGCTATGCAACACAGCAAGGGACAGCAATTTAATAAAGTGCAATACAGAGGTATAGCTTGTTATTCTGGTACCCGGTGCCACCATCTGATCAGGTGCACTCTAATTCTAAGTTGAGAAGCAAACAAAAAAGGTTCTCTGCTCCTCTACAGTTGAGGACGAAAAAAAATCTTCTTTCCATTTGAACTGTATCAAACAGTTGTGACACATGGAGCAATAAAGCTCTTCAGTTCTAAAAATAAATAAATAAAATAATGTACCTTACCAAGTTGCTATTCATCTTGTGCTATACTCCACCAACATGCCTAAGAGTGATTCTTAAAAAAAAAAAAATAAAAAATAATTTATTAAGTATGATAGTGGAAGTAGGGTCATTACCATATTAGGGTAATGAGGGGATCTGGTGCTGTGGGTGATCCCATTGGTAGGCGTTCAGCAGCACCACTGTGGCCACTGTGTTAGTGCAGAAAAAGGTATATCTGAGGTAGTGAGGTTGACTATACTACAGGGAACTCAGCCGATAGTAGTAGTAGTAAAAGTAGTACGGTTTTCTTCATCATGCAAAGGATTGTTTTTTACTACAACACTAATATGCTGTTCAGCTGTGCATGCTAAACAGCATGTCAGCAATGAAGGAGGATGACTGAGTTGACAAGTGCTGCAAGCTCTGTATGTATGTAGATGCTGCTCCATAAATTACCCCATGGGGTAATTTATGCAGTGTCTGTAACTCATGGGTGTCATTTTTGTGTACTCAGTGCATGGAATACTACAGCCACACAATGAAGAAATGAAGTCTGGTAAAATGAAACTAGATTCATTACAAAAGTGGGAACAAGAGGGTGGTCTGAAAGGGGCTCATGTGCAAGAATCTAGGTATTTATGTGAAAAAGTGACATTTGGTCATCTTATTGGCTGTGTTTGCAAGAAAGATTGTGGCAAACTAGGTTAGTTTCAAGTCTAATATGATGCTTGGTATTATACCACTCTTGTATGATAGTCTAATTAGATCAACAGATAAGAGAATTTATAGTATTTATAAGCAACTAACTTGATATATGTTGGGGATGAGGAGGTTATCCTACTATGATGGGCTATTAATAATTTGGTTTTGTTTCCGATATATAGAAAAACTAAAAGGGATATTATATTGGCATACAATATTGTGATGTATAAACAAATATATGATTATACAGGACTGTAAACTACAGATCATAATGGAAATCTTTAAAGAAATAAAAGTATGTAAGAGAGAGGAATATAAATTAGGAAAAAGGAAGAAATACTATAGTGAAAACAGTATGACAATATGGAATTTGTTACCTGCAAGAGTAAATAAGGGTAACCCTTTGGAACATGCAGACCAAATGGCTGAAAAACTGGACGTACATATTGTGATACCCCTGCCCTGGCCCAGCAATCAAGGAGCCTCAATCCTCACCACTAACACCAGTGAGGAGGTGTCTCATACAGGAGGAAAGGATAACAAATACACACACAGGAAAGTGCAATTTCCCTTAAGAGCATACAGAGATCACAGTCAGTCTGGGCCTGGTCACTCCCTTGCTCTCCAGGTCCCCAATAAGACTCCCCACAGGCACAGCTATAGGGTCCAGATCTCAGCCTAGTGGGCAAGCTAAAACCTCCAGCACCCTCTCTGTCCAACCAGTGCTTCGTGTCCCTGCCCAAGTAGCTCACACACACACACACACACACACACACACACACACACACACACACACACACACACACACACACACACACACACACACACAAACTTTGAGAAGAGTTTATACAACCACACAGACACTCCTGGTGAAGGCTGGCACAGGTTCTCCAGCTGTGTCCCTTTTTCCCCAGACTATATGGTAGTACCAACTGCCACCACCCACTAATATTTATCAGCTACTCAAAGGCCCTTAAAAGCGTGTCCAATTATTACTGTGCAATATTATTATCCAATCAGTAGTATAGCCCAGGGCCAAAGCTATTGAAGTGGCTTTGTACAATTTACCAAAGGCATGCAAGTACTCTAAAGACCTTAAATTATCTCTACAAAAACAGCCACGGTTGAAAGGGTTTAAAAATATGTAATAACAAATAGTCAAAACACAAGGCAATACTTTTTACTACACAGTGCTAGTCAAGAGTTCAAAGATCACAGAGAACTACTTAAAATAATTCAGTAGTACAGTTCTGACATCGCAGAAAAACACTTAGTCTAATCTTTCTAGTCTCTAGCTATTTCTAAGAGAAAACACAAGTCTAAGATAAATTTAATATAGAGCAAGACAGTGCTGATGAGTTGGATGGTCAAGACAAAAATGCTTAATGCTCTCTGATTCTCTCTTTTTTTTTAAATCACATTCCTCGTTCACATTACATCATTTTCACACTTCTCTGGGGTTCCCAGGCTAACAGGCTACATTCTTTAGTAAGCTCACACCAGGTCAGGAAGCAAAGCCATTAAGGACATTTATGCATGCAAATTTTGGCCATTATCTCTGGCCTTAAAACAATAGCAAGAATTCCTTCATCTAGACTGGCCAGAGCCGTGTTTTAACATCAAAGGGTCACAGCATGCTTCACTTGTTCAGTAGAGTGCACTGTTACATTTGTTCCAGTTCCACACGTACCACTATTTTTACCATTTAAGTTTAAGATTTACATTAATATTTACAGATGACAGAATTATCTCCAAAATTCTATCTGGCTAGGCTGGCAGCCTTCATCTATCTTCACACATATATCAAGTCTGAGATGTCCATTTCCCAGAATACTGCCTTTTCTCTAAGATAAGACAATCTCAGGGTTGATGTATATAAGTTTGGGAGTGTGAAGGGCTTGCTTCCCTGAAAAAAAGAAGTTTAAAGGAGAAGATTGATGTTCATGATTTGCTCTTCTGAATTTTCAATCTTTTTTTTTCCAGTCTGTTAGCACTCGGCATTATGACTGCCAACTTTTCAGTAGGGAGTCGTAACTAACACAATTGCTATGAATGGGTTTAAAAGATTTGTAGATGGCAATATGGGACATCAAGTATATAGTCTAGATTAATGCCAGGACATATGGACAGGAATTATATACTGAGATCCTTAATATATATTGGCTTGTCTAACAATGTGAAAAATACGTTAGCACCATACTATATGATATAATAGGATGTACACATATAAACACACTTCAGTGTTTTGACTTCCTCTTTCCTAAGTATGTGTGAGAATAGCAAGTTTCACCCAAATGTTTGAAGCACTAGACTATGCTAGGCCATGCTATGTGTCATACAGATGTACCCGTTCATTTCTAGAGTATGAAATGGTACAAGTGCAATTCACTCCGTAACTGTTCCTGGATTCATTGTAAAGGTGACTAGGTTCAACCCAGGACCCACTGAGCAAACATAGAAGGTTAAACTGGGTGAACTTTGAAGAAAACGTTGAGCTTCTTCCTAATAGTCTTCTAGTCCAATACTAGGATGTTTTTCTTCTTTTTGTACTCTATAGCATCACTGTGTAAGGCACCCAGTATGCCTCTTTTGGCTTAGCAGTGTTCTCTAAGCATGCATTTCTTTACTATGTATGAACATTGTTCATACTTTAAGAAAAATTCAACAAGTAAAAAAGCTTTAGTGTTAATGTGACATCCCATCATTACAATACTGTACAGCTGTGTAAGTACACTTACTGTACAAGTAGATGTTTGGATGATCACTGCTGCTGTAGCCTCAGCTATGTGGACAGCTTACAAAGCTTCAGGGCACCTTCTACATGCACAAACCATCAGTCAGCTCAAGCTAAGCTAACTAAAAAGATAGGTTTGGGTACCAAGCCCTTCAGAGCTTTCATGCCAGCAGGGAGAGGGAGGCTAAGCCCTAAAAGGACAATGCTAGGAATAACAAAAAATAAGTGTCCACACCCTGACAAAAACAATACACCAGAAAACAAGAGAGATGGAGGGAAGGAGCGACTACTGCAGCACTGATCATTTGAACATATACTGTTATGGTAAGTTTACTTACACACGTACTATATTAATCATATTTTAAATACCTTAATTAAATTATGATTGAAGACATTGGCAAATATACATTAGCAGAAAATATTTTTCCGTTTACATAAATTATAAATCACATATCTTTTTTGTAATTTTCATGAGCTCAAAATTACATAAATTGCTGAATTTCTACCTTCCCTTAAACCTCATTCCTCCAGAACATTATTCTGCATGTATTGTTCCCACAATTTCCACTTATTTCTATGTAATTTGCTCCTTCCCTTTTCTAAAGATCCTTTTCCAAGTTATTTTATCGCTTTTAAAATATTCAATATTCCGAATACAGTTGGTTTAGACTTCCATTGTGTAGTAACTGCTTTATTGGTAGACAACAGAATTAAATTTAATAAGCCCTTACTATGTCTAGGCAATGTGGGTCTTGTGTCCCAGCTCAAATAAATCATATCCTTAGTTACAGACAGTTGCTCACCCAATATTTTTGACAGACTACAGGGAATTTTTAGAATCTGCTAACTCATTACACTCCCAAATGCAGGTTCTCAGTTATCTCTTTCTTCCCAATCACACCTTCAACATTTCCTATCTACCTGAGGAAAAATTCTATGAAGTCTGCTTGGGGAATAAAAATACCAGTGTGTAAACACTTCCAATCAAAGTTCCTAAACCTTCTGGACATTGTTGCATACTTGGGAACTATACATAAGTCCTCCCATTGTTATCTTGTAAATTCCTTTTCCAGTCTCTCTTCCCAGTCTTTTCTAACCTGCTCTGATTGATTCTTATAGTGGTCAAGCAGTATCTTATATGATATGCCCCACTAATTATCCCTTCTTAACAGCAGCTTTTGTTCTAGATTCGTACTATAATCATTATACTGATCACTGCTGCTGTAGCTTTGGCTATATCAGTAGATTACTTTAGCTTATTAGCTTATTACATTTGGGAGGTGGAAGGAGAACAATCCAGCAGCCGCTGAAGAATGGTCCTAGCAAGGCCTAATCTACAGAAGGAATAAAGCTTGTAATGCTTTGTAAAAGTTATGTACAGAGGACTAAGTCATAGCTGCTATAATTCTTCTAGAATCCAAACTTTTCCAAAAAGCCATAGATGTAGCCAAGGCCCTGATAAAGTTAGCCTTGATCTTCTTGAAATAGTTTTGCTGTGGTGAGTATAACAAAAGGTAATAGCCTTAGATAACCATTTGGAAATAGTCTGTTTTGACAAAGGTTGTCCCTTCATCTTACCTTCACAAGAAATGAACAATTGATCAGAAGATCTGAAGGATTTAGTTCTGTAAAGATAATACCCGAGTAGTCTGTGGACATCCAAGTAATGCAGTAGCCTTTTTCCTTCATTTTTAGGTTCAGGAAAGAAAAAGGGAAGATGGAAAATTTGGCTTAATGTAAACTCGAATACCACTTCAGGCATAAAAGAAAGATTAGTTCTCAAAGAAACCCTGTCTCTATGGAAAGTGAGATAGAGTTGACACACCACTAGAGCTTGCAACTCAGATACCCTTTATGCAAGATCAGTCAATAAAACTGTTTTCTATGTTAAGAACCTCAAGTCAAACAGGTTAGCTGGTTTATATGGAGCAAAAACTAGCTTCCCTAACAGAAAATTAAGATACCAAAGAGGTGACACCAGTTTTCTTGGAGGACTCTTATGTAAAACCCTTTCAAAAACATTTTGACATGAGAACGCATTGAAAGAGGAGGATCCATGGGCAGACATACTAAAGTGGCCAATAAATGACCCTTGATAGAGGAGTAAGAAGCCATAGGATAGTAACTCACACAAATATTGTAAAACCAGTGAACTAGCCCTGAATGGGTGCTGGTTATGTTGCTGGCACAAACTACTTGCTAATATACAATTTTCATGTCTCCATTAGTACCTGCTGCACATCCTCAGTAAACAGAACCCTAAAGGGAATTAAGACCCTATCATCCAGGCAGTCAACTGAAGTTGATTGGGGTCAAGTGTATTAAACACCTGTGATTTTGTGTGAGTAGAACAATTCTGTGAAAAAAACTTGTGGTAACTGCCCCTCACCAATTCCAAACTAATGAAGAACCATGGTTGCCTGGGCCAGAAGGAATTCACTACAATGATCTTGGGGATTCCTTCTGAATCTTGATAAACACCCTGGATAGCAGTGGAAAGGATGGAAAGGCATACAGGAACATTCCTGTCTAAGGAAAAGAAAAGGCATCTGTCTTCCGTGCCTTCTTGTATGGAGTCCTACAGCAGAATCTTGCCAGCTGATTTTCAGAGAGGAGGCAAAGATGTCTACTTGAGGAATTCCCCACATATGGATCAAATCTTAGAAGACCCCCTGATCTAGTTTCCATGAAGGTATGCCCTTGCCCTGCTCAGCTTGTCTGCCACACACTTTTGCTCTGACAGACTGCAGGATGCCTGTAAATTGAGATTTTGCTGTGAAGCTACATCTCAAGCTAACATGGCTAGTCTTCATAAGGGATACAACCTGGTCCCCCTTGTTGTTGATGTACCACATGACTGTGGTGTTGTCTGTAACAACTTGAGAGGTCATGGGAGAAAAAGATAATTCAGAGAGTTGAGTGTCATTATCAGAGAAAGTGTATCTTTTATATTTATGTGTTTGCATCTGTCCTTGATGTCCCACACACCTTGCACTTTTATCCCTTCTGAAACTGCTTCCCAGCAAAGTCCAAAGTGTCTGTGTTGACTGACTGCTTTGGAACAGGGAGGTAGAAGGGAACATCTGAATTTAGGGATACTTGCTGTCTCTACCAAGTGCTTTCTCTTCTGACACCCCCCCCCCCACACACACACACACACACACACACACACACACACACACACACACACACACACACACACACACACACACACACACACACACACACGCACACACACTGGGATTTGAAGAAAAAAAACAAAGGATGTAGGTGTGCCGGGACCAAAGATTCTTCAGATACCATTGTGTCTTCCTCATGTGGAGTCTTCCCAGGGGTATCATGAGACTCATAGATGCCATGAGACCCAAAATCCTGAGATATTCCCTCACAGTGAACACAGTCTGAGTAGAAAAGCTTAGAAATATATCTAGATATGGATCTACTTTTTTCTTGTTGAACCAAGTTGTCTAGCTGACACCCCAGAAACACAATCCTGTATAAAGGAGTCAAAAAAGACTTTTGAATGTTCTCTTGGAACCCAGATTTTGTAAGAGATGTTGCACACAATGAGAGACTCTTGACATTTTGAAAAAGACTCTGCAAAGATAAGCAAGTCATCTGACTACAGCAAATGTGGATACCCTGTAGCCTGCAATGGGTTATAACTGGAGATAGACAGTTTGTAAACACTCTTGGTGAGTGGACAGTCCAAACAGTAAGGCAGATAACTGATGGTGTGATCTAGGCACACACAACCTTAAGAAATGCCTGAAGTCTGGATGAAAAAGGATGTGATAATAATCATCTTTTCAATCTAGTGTTACCAGGAAATATGAATGAGGAAAAAGAGGTAACAGATTGTGAAGTAACATAATTTTGAACTTGGGCACATCACAAATAGGTTAAGGAAAAAAGATCTAGAACTGTTCTCCAAGCATTTTTTTTCCTTTGGCACTAAACATATCCGTGAATAAAGCCCTTTACCTATCTGGGAAGGAGGAACTGCTTCGATCACTCCCTGGGACAGTATGTGATGGACAGGTGAAAATAAAAGAGCCTGTCTGTTAAATGAGGAATTATCCCCAGAAAGGAAGAATTTCCTCCCACTGCCATCTGTAACTTTCATGAAAGATCTTCACAACATATTTATGTGAAACTACAATACCTGTTGGCAAACAGAAGAATGGAGATTCAGACTTTCTGGAAGGAAAAGGAATCTGCTAGGCTGGAAAGGGTGCTGAGGTCCCTTCAATAGTCATTCTGAGTTGGATTATCCTTGGTTTTATCAGTTTCTTGAATTCTTTTTGGAACCCCCTTGCCATTTCTTCTTAAATGTCTGTTTATCTGCATTTTGTTGAGACTCTTTATTTGCATTTATTTATTTTTTGCCATAATTGGATGAGGGGTTAGAGAATCCTTTAGAAAATTTGGGAAAGGACAGCTGAAAATCCCTGGATCAACCTACTCCATTCACCACACATTTTGATCAGCTCTGCAATAAAGGAAACTGAATGTTTTGCAGCAGTAGGATTAACTAAAGCTTTAGCTGCTGGGTCAGGTTATGGAAAATGTATAAAAAAATTAAAAGACTGAGAAACTTATACATTCTATCTGCCTTTTTAGGGATAGCAGGCTGAGTATCAGGAAAACTACAGGCAGTAACACACACATCCTCCAAAGTTGGCAGAATTGGAAGAATGGGTGAAGGTTCTGGAAATTCCTTCTGTAACAGCTCATAGTATTTTCTGATGGACTGAGAAACCTTATTGTTCTCCCACTGAAAACACTGGTACATTCTGGACACAGTCATAGAAAAAGAGAAAACACCACATGAAGAATCAGAAACTGTGCTCTCCTCTGAGTTTGAATCAGAAATCTGAGCAGAAAATCCTGTATCTGCTCCTTCATCTTCCAGTCCAGATTCATAATCTTGAATCTCTTCAGGAAAAGTGGTATCACTCTTTTGTTTATCAGAAACCACCTCAAAAGAAGAATCAATAGCCTGAATTAAACCCTGAGCCACAGCCAATAAGCTACTCCTGTCTAAGGAAATTTGGGGAGTAGTGGAAACATATATAGTTTTCTTTTTCTTTTTATGGGAAAAATGGGGACAACAGTGTTATTATGGCAGCAGCAGCAGCTTCTCCAGGGATTGGCACAACATTCTGACAAAACAGGAAAGTCTTCTCTGTTTCCTCTCCCAGGACTGACAAGAGTGGCTCTCCCTTACCCCACTGAGGGGACCCCAACAGCCACAGAGGATGTGGCTAGCACCTGGTCAACAATGGCTGTAGGTGCTACATAAAAGGGATCCAGGGTAACAGATGAGTGGTCTGAGGAACTAACAATGGACACAGCAGAGTCACTTACCTGTGGCTGAGGCAAACTACTAGTCTTCAGTGATGACAAAGGCTGTTTGCTTACCTTTTTCTTTTTGTCGCTGAAAGAAGAACCGACCATGGAGCTGGTAGTTTTTCCATGGTCAAGACAAAAATGGTGCATCTTCCTCAGGGAAAACAAGCAGCAAAAGCCAGTAAAAAAGTAAAAGTCTTTAAAAGTCACTTTTCTTCATACAAAAACACAGAAAAAAAGCACTTTAGAACAATCTGCCAGCCCCCAAAGTAAAATAAACACAATTTCTCCAAAGAAAAATCGTTTTCAATTACTTTAATCAACTTTTAAACTGACATGAAAAAATTGTGCTCCCATTTAAAAGTACAATACAGTATGTGACAGTCACTTAAAAGCCAAACTCCTAACTTAAAAATAACTTTCCTGAACAGAGAATTATTAATAAACAAACACTTTTTTAATGGAAGGTTTTTCCCCAAAGGGAACTTATTTTACATGCAAAGGAACAATAAAAGGTGACCGTGATCCTCGAAAGCCACAGAGCATACCCTTCAGCAGCAATAAAGCTCTGAAGGGCTTGGTTCCCAACCATGTCTTAGCTCAGCTTGAGCTGACTGACAGTTTGAGTGTATGGAAGATGCCCTGAAACTTTGAAAGCTGACTGGCTTTTATATCATATGTAGCATATAATCCATATAGCCAAGGCTACTGCAGCAGTGATGAATATGATGAACATCAAATTCTCCTTATGAATCCTGTGGGAAATTATTTGGCAGCCATTGGTACATAAGCTATGCTACTAGGAGCAGCAGTCAAACGTTTTCAGTTTCTCCAGCTTCATTTCGGCCTCTGTGTTGTAACAACACATTGGTTAATACTTGAGTGAAGTCAGTGTTACTGCCTGTGATGTCCCCCCTCTGAGCCAGTAATCAAGGAGTGAGAATCTTCACCACTGACACTGGAGAGGGACATTCACTTGGAACAAAAAAATATATACACGGAATTTCCAGATGCAGTTCTCTGCATCAAGTACAATTTCCCTTAAGAGCACACAGGGAACACATTCAGTCCAGGGTTTGGTTTCTCTCTCTCTCTCTCTCTCTCTCTCCAAGACCCCAATAAGACTCTCCACTGGCACAGCTTTAGAGTTGAGTCCTCAGCCGAGTGTCCAGGCCAAGTCCGCCAGCACTCTCTCTGTGAAACCAGTGGTTTGGGTCCCTGCTCCAAGCAGCTGACACACACACACACACACACACACACACACACACACACACACACACACACACACACACACACACACACACACACATACACTTTGAGATTTGATTTTTACACACACACACACACACACACACACACACACACACACACACACACACACACACACACACACATGCACGCACACACAGACCTGGGAAGGAAAGTCTGGCACAGATTTACTAGCTATGCCTCCTTTTCTCCCACCAGACACTCCAAAACCAGCTACTCTAAGGTTCTTACAAGGGTACCTAATTATACTGAGAAAAATTAATATTAATACCAATGATAGCATTTGACCAATGAAGTAAGGCTTTCTGGAGTGGCCACAGAGTCACCAAATAAATATAAGTACTCTCAAAGGTTAAAAACATTCTCTAAAGGACCATCCACACTGAAAAGTTTAAATATATTTAATAATAAATAATAAAAGAACATGAAAAGTACAGTTTTGTACCTACCATAAATGTAGATGTTCGAGTGCTAATACAGCTGCAGTCATAACAGATGGGTTTTCCTGCCGTCAGGCGGGTCCTCGGTCGGCCGAATTCCAAAGTATAGGTCCGGCATCGGATGTCGTTGCTTCTTCCCTGATGTCAGTGTGACAGGGGTATAAAAGAACCAGTCTACGCCATTTTCTTCAGTTTTTCTTGCCCCAGATGTCAGGTGCCCCCAGAAGGAAGGCAATACATAAATTTATGTAATAATGCAAAGCAATATAATCAAAAAACAGTAGTAGCAAGCAAATACACTATAAAAGAATACCCCAATCAGGTTGTATGAGGAGGTGTTAGCCATTAGGCCTGTCCCAAGAGGGGAAGGAGGGAGGGAAACCTGGACTGCAGCTGTATTAGCACTCGAACATCTACATTTATGGTAGGTACAAAACTGTACTATGTTCATCGTGCATACAGCTGCAGTCATAACAGATGGGTAGAATCCCAAAGCTAAAAAAAAAAAAAAAGGGGTGGTAGGCACTAGGTGGAACTAGGAGGAGCCAGGATGCCCTGCAAGACTGCAGTGGCAAAGCCTGCTCTAGATTTGGAGTATAATGGTAGGTGATAGTGCTTGGAGAAGGTATGTACAGAACTCCAAGTGGCTGCTTCCAAAATATCTTTGGTAGGAACCCCCCTGAGGAAAGCTGCAGAGGTAGCTGTGGCCCTTGTGGAGTGAGATCTGATGCCTGCAGGTACAGTTTTACCATGAAAAGAGTAACAAAAGCATATGCAGTGGGCTATCCATTTTGAAATTGTCTGTTTGGAAATAGGCTTCCCTTGAGCTCCTGTAGCATAGGACACAAAGAGTTGCTCTGATTTTCTGAAAGGCTTTGTTCTGTCCAAATAATAATGCAGCTGTCTGTGAATGTCCAAGGAATGTAGTAGTCTCTCCCCTTTGTTTTGAGGATTAGGGTAAAAGGTAGGTAAGTGGATAGCCTGATTCAAGGCTACCCTGGATACTACCTTTGGCATAAAGGACGGATTGGTTCGTAAGGAAACTCTGTCCTGATGGAAAATGATGAAAGGCTGCATAGCCATGAGGGCTTGTAGTTCCGAAACCCTGCGAGCTGAGGTGATAGCCAGAAGGAAGGCTGTTTTCCAGGACAAATATTGCAGTTCTGTTGAAGCAGCTGGATCAAAAGGAGGCAAGGTCAGTTTTTCTAGAATGAAATTGAGGTCCCAAGCAGGTACTGGTTGTTTCCTTGGGGGTTTTATATTCTTAGCCCCTCTGAGGAACTGTCTTAAAAGGGGGTGAGAGAATAAAGGAGGATCAGTGTTGTATTCTGCAGAAATGGCTGAGGAATGGATTTTGATGGAGGAGAATGAAAGTCCACTGCTTAGCATCTCAGCTAGGTACTGTAATATTTGAGGTAAATTCAGTATTCCAGGATTCTGACCCTTTTACTCATTCCAGGCACAAAACCGTTTCCATTTTGTGGAGTAGGCTTTTCTAGTAGAAGGCCTTCTGGCCTCCAAAATGACATCCTGCACCTCCTTGGAGAGTAGGGTCTGTTGTGAATTTAAGGAATCTTCCATGCGGCTAGATTGAGTGTTTTCAGCTGACTGTGAAGGGTTTTGAAGTTGTGCTGAGTCAGTAGAAGAGGCATTAGAGGCAGGATCCATGGTGGTGAATGCGTCAGGCTTCTCAGGAGTGGGTACCAGTGTTGTCTTGGCCAGTCTGGAGCAATGAGAATCATCTTTGGTCTGTCTGCTCTGGTTTTTAATAGAACTTTGGGCAGCAGAGGAAGAGGTGGAAAGGCATAAACTGTCATTGATGTCCAACTGAAAGAGAGTGCGTCCACTTTCCAGGCCTGTGGATGAAAGGTCCTTGAGCAGAATTTTGCCAACTGGTGATTTCTGTGGGAGGCAAAGAGATCTATGTCTGGCCTTCCCCATGCTTGAATTATCTTTGTAAAAACTTGAGGATGCAACTTCCATTCGTGTGGATCTGTCATATTTCTGCTTAGGTTGTCTGCCAGCGTGTTTTCCTTGCCTGGCAGGTACTGTGCTTGAAGTTCGATTTGTAATTCCAGAGCCATGTTCCAAAGAGACATGGCCAGCCTGCATAGGGGGTATGAATGGGTTCCTCCCTGTTTGTTTATGTACCACATTACTGTGGTGTTGTCTGTCTTTATCAATAGTTGGCCTGGATGCAGTAGGTCTTTGAAAGCTATAATAGCATTTATTACTGCTAGCGTTTCCTTTTGATTGATGTGTAGGTGCTTTTCTTTTTGGGACCATTTGCCCTGAATGCATCTGTCATGTGCACCCCCCAGGCATTGTCCGAGGCATCTGTTGTGATGACTTGATTTGCTTGAGGCTTGCAGAATGGGAGACCTGTGTTTCTTTGGCATGCTTGAGCCCACCACAGAAATTCCTTTTGAAGACATGGAATCAGTGGTATTATTGTTTCCAAACTGTGGCTATGTTGAGACCATAGGTTTTTTAGGTACCATTGAAGTTTCCTCATATGCAGCTTTGCACATGGGATTAGTAGGATGCAAGATGCCATGAATCCCAGAGCCTGCAGGATTTTCCTTGCAGTCAGCCTGGTGAAAGTTGCCAGTTTTCTGAAGTATTGAGTTAGTTGCCCTTGTTTCTCTGGCATGAGGTAGGCCATCTGGGTGTTTGTATCCAAGCTGGCACCCAGGAAAATTATTGTTTGAGAGGGTATTAGCCTTGATTTCTTTTTGTTGACTGTGTATCCCAGAGAATTCAACAACATTATTACAAGCCAGATGTTTCAGAAGTATGTGCTTGCTGTCCGCTTGGATCAGGCAGTCGCCCAGATATGGGTATATTTGTATCCCTTGAAGTCTGCAGTAGGCAATTACTGATGCCAGGCATTTTGTGAACAGTCTGGGTGCAGTAGATAAGCCAAAGGGCAATGCAGAGAATTGATAATGGGTTGAACCTGCAAGAAATCTGAGGTATCTTCTGCAATCTTGTCTGATTGGGACATGCAGGTATGCCTCCTTGAGGTCCAATGTTACCAGCCAAGACTCCTTGCCCAGCATGGGAAGAAGCTGCTGTAATGTGAGCATCTTGAATTTTGGCACAAGTAAAAATGTGTTTAGGATGGATAGGTCCAAAATAGGTCTCCAATCTTTTCCCTTCCTTGGTACCAGGAATAGTCTGGAATAAAAACCTTGACCCTGTTCTTGTGCAGGTACCTCTTGAATAGCTTTCATGTCCATGAGATCTGAAATTTGTTTTTGTGTCTCTGCCCTTTGATTGTGTGGCAGGTTTGGCATGCCTCTCATTTTTGGAAGGGTGTGAAAGTGGAATCTGTAGCCTCTGTCTATAATGTCCAGGATCCATTTGTCTTTTGTGACAATATGCCAATTGTTCGAAAATAATGCCAGTTTTCCACCTAAAGGTGCTGCCATTTGAGACTTGCTTGGCATGCAAAGGGGAAAGTCATTGGTTCTGCTTTCTGAATGTCTGTGAACTATCCTCACCACCTCGTTGTGTAGGTGCTTGCCATTGTCTGCCTCTAAATGATCCTTGAAATTGCCCTCTGCCCCTCGGGCGCCTGTATCTACCTCTTTGGGGTCTGTCCATGGCTGGAAAGGACCAATTTTTGGAAGGCCAATTTCTACTGAAACGTGGAGGTTGTACCTGTAGGAAATCTTTCACTGTTTGCATTGGTTTTGCCTTTTCCTCCATTTTCTTTAATACCTCCTCAGCTTTAACACCAAACAATACATCTTTTTGCAGAGGGGCATCTAGTAATTTAGCTTTGACATGATCTGGTAAGGTTTGCTCTTTGAGCCAGGCATGTCTACGTATGACTGATCCTGTAACAGCAGCTCTACATGAGGCATCTAAAGCATCAAAACCACATTGTAAGGTATGTTTACCCACTTGTTCTGCACTATGTATCCAATCCTGCAACTTCTTCAAGTCTGGTTGTTCAGGTTGTGACATTTTGCTTCTCAACTGTGATAACAGAAACTTTTGGTACTTTAACATATGGAACTGACAGTTTAATGCCCTCATGGTTAAGGTGGCCGAGGTGTATACCTTTTTCCCCTACCTTTCTAAAGCTCTGGAATCTCTCTCTGAAGGTAATGGATTTTTAGCAGTGGAGGCCTTAATTCCCTTGGGACCCTGTGAAATAGTTTCTGGGTCAGCCGCATGGCTTTTGTATAGGAATTGGTGTGAGTCAGGAACCCGGTAATACCTGTCTGGCTTGACTGGAGCTGGAGGTAAAGAATCTGGGTTAAGGCAGGCCTCCGAATACATATCATCTAGAATATCTAAGACAGGAGGTATAGCCAGAGGCCTGTGCTGAGGAAGCAAGAGGAAATCCCTAAGCCTTTTCTTGGAGTCTGAGTACTCTTGGCCTTCCCAGTGGAAGTGTTCCCTCAAGGTATGTAAGGTTTCCCCAAAAGAGTAATCCTCAGGGGGGGGAGACAGAGGAAATGGACTCCTCTGCATCAGAATCTTCAAAAGGGGAGTAAGAATGTTCCTGGTCTTCGGAATGTTCTGAAATAATGGAGGCCTGGTCCGAGGAGGGGGATTCTTCCTCCACTCTGGGCCTTTTGTCCAGGGGGGGTTGGGAACCCCTGATAGGAGTAATCAAATCCTCAGCCATTTCGAGCATCTGCTTTTTAGGCATGGGGCTTTGAGAAGGGCCCTGTGGAGCTTGTCTTTTAGTATGCATGGCTGCTTTAGACTTAGTGAAAGCCTTGATGGAAAAAGAAGAGGAAGGCCTGTAGACACCTTGAGAGGTGGCAGGTCTGTCTAAACTCTGAGTTTCACCGCCAAGAGTGGCTTCAGTATCTGTAGTCGGGGTGTGGGCCGAAGAGCCTACGAACTCAGGCACAGAAGACACCGCCAATGAAGTGTCGTCGGTAGTCAGGGGCTGCGTAGGCGCCTCACTGAGAACCGGACCACTTGTAGTCAGCTTTGGCGCGGTGTCGGTAGAAGTCATGGACCTCGTATGTCGGTCCTTATCTTTGCGTCTTTTACTCAAAACTGGAGTCGGAGTATCTGACGACATAATGTAATTAAATTTTTTGCCAAAATAGTGTTGGGCGAACTCCGCCCGATGCTTAAAAGTGCATCTGTTGAATGTAGCACAAAAACGACAGGCCAAGATGTCGTGGTCTGGGCCTAAGCAAGGAATGCAGAGGGAATGAAAATCCTTATGTGGTATTTGCTTCCCACATGAAATGCAATTATTAACTTTGCCTGACATCGGTCTGAGGCAAGAAAAGTTTCCCCAACGGGGTACTTAGCTTTCAAGAAGACTTCGGTTGAAAAATATTCGTAATCTCAGGAGCTGGCCAACCGGCACTTGCGAACTGCTTCTGCTTCGGGCACCGCGCGGCAAGAAAGACTGAAGAAAATGGCGTTGGCTGGTTCTTTTATACCCCTGTCACACTGACGTCAGGGAAGAAGCGACGACATCCGACACCGGACCTAGACTTTGGAATTCGGCCGACCGAGGACCCGCCTGATGGCAGGAAAACCCATCTGTTATGACTGCAACTGTATGCACGATGAACATCTATAGAATATCTATTTACAGTAAACACCAGAGTTTCTATCACAAGAAACATTAAAATAACACAGATGAACAGAGTCACACAGATACAGAAAAACAGTACTTAACTAATCTCACTACATTTCCTGACTGATCTCAAGAATTACCATTCCTTGGTTACTTACTAAATCAAGGCAAGATGAAATAGTTGAGGGGTACTTCTTTGTCAGGTTCTAAAAACAGACTGCCTTGAGACTTCTGTCTCATCTAGTATTAAAATGTCATTTAATCCTGCATTACAGAATGACATCAAACACATTTGGTCATCTGACTTCTGGTTCCCATACTACCCCCTTTACTAGAGACGGAGCCAGAATCTAACACAAATCTGTCAATAATACACACACATATCCACTGCCCTACTTCTCCTGACATAGCTGTCAATACCTCACATTGTCACACTGCCCATTATATAACTAGGCCACCATGCTACTTCTCTATATACACTATATAAGTAGGTAGCTGCTTGTACATACCAGTGCTCTATATAGCAGAAAGCCTAGGAGCTAGACCAAGCTGCATTTACAAATAACAAAGTGACAGATCTTGGAAAAGCAGTGCGTAACCTGTGCATTTTTTGGACCATAATGACTGTAAAGAATGAGTCAGATAGTAACATGAACAAAGTATAGTTTGTTCTCCAGGAAAGGAAGGCAAGGATGAAGTATAATAGAAAACCTGCTAAATGGAATCCTAGTTTAAATGAATATTGTTTATCATGATGCCACACTTTAATTTCAGTGTTGTCCATCTGAATGTTTTATTGTACTGGTTTACACCAGGTTGAAACAACAAGCCTGAGTGTAGAGAAGGCAAGACCTCTAAACGCCACATGTGGAGAGGAAAACTATGAATATAATCTAATCCAGGGTTATGCAGCCTTGGGGTAAGTTAAAGATTTTGTTTCAAACCCATCTGATGGAAGAGTCCCAGGATGACCTCTCTAGAATAAACTCCATTTAGGACACAAACAGAAGCCAGTTAGGCTGTACATGCTTCGTTTCATGGTTTGGGTTATTACTTTTCAGAATTTTTGTACATAATCAAATATACCGCTTGGGAGAGATAGGCTGGCTTTTTGTTCTATTATCTGGAAAAGTCATAATAATCAAAGGTTCAATCTTACATTCTCTTGTGTCATCAAATGCCTCAACAGAAACACTGCCCCATGTACCTACCAACACTTTGTACAGTGTTCTGTCTTCAGCAAATACCACTCAGGTAGAGAAGGAAGAATTCTCTCCTTGAGCCTGTTGAAGGAAAGCTGCATCTGATTATTTATCTCTCCTCCATTCCATAACAGTCTATACTGTCTTTCTGTCCTGGGTAATGGACATAATGAGCAATTATACTGCCACTAAACTAAGGCCAGGTTCCGCCTGGATATGCTGAAATAAACTGAATGTTCTAATAGAAAAAATAAAAGTATAGTTTATAATGCCATACCTCTGGAATGTGACAACCCTCCTGTCTTTATTTTTAATAATAAAATATGGTTACATTTGCAATAGAAATGTAAGAAATGGGGGAGCGACAGAACTGCCGGAACAAACACTTGCAGCGTTGTAAAAATGGTATGTCTTGATCCTTGCTGTTCATTAATCAGTGCAAGTTTGACTCTCCATTCTTGGCATTATATGTAAAAATCTTTATGCTGAATATTCAGTGGGGTATTGTTAACAAGGCCCAAACTGAGAATGAATGGCAGTATAAAGATCTATTTTATTATTATTATTATTATAATGAGAAATAGTTCAGAGTTATGAATGGGAAAAATTAAATGAAATGCTTCAGAAGGGCTTGCTAGCTGCAGAGTGACTCATTCGACCAGGACAAAATTATAAAAGACAGAGTGTTTTGATGTTTGGTTGCCAAGAGCGAAGAAAACAGATAGCTAAGAGAAAAGGTTGCTTAGTTGAATCAGGCTTTCATCAGCTGTGTTTGAGTTCCAACTCATCCTTAGTTATTAAACCTAAGGACAGTGAAGTGTTCTGCTTTATTATTAATAATCAGTTTCTTCTGCATAACAAAGCAAGTTACTCTATGCAATTTATCTGGAGTTCAAGTAGTGTATGTCAAAGCATATACTGTGTGGTATTTGCAGACAAGTCACCAAGTGATTACATTTTTCATTCTGATTCTTTCAAGTGTATGTAGTAGCTCTACATTTCTATCTTTCTCGTGTCTCACTATATTCATGCATTACGACTTTTAGAAGCATTTTGCTTTTTGAAGTCAATGACATTGTAGTAAAGTTTTGATCCATCTGTTGTTTCAAGCTGGTGCAGTTTTTCAGCTTATTCAAAAAAATGAACATCCTGCATCCTGTCATACTAACTGCACTTCATGCCTCCCAGCTAAATTAAATAAACAGAGAGCATAAAACATTTTCTCATTAATACTACCACCGGTCCTTGATCCCAGTCAGACCTGCTGAAGAATGCAGTTAGTTTATTCTCTGTCCTATCTCATTTGTGTTGTCATTGCTAAGCTACATACTGCTTAATACTGGCTAATTTCTGCTCTTTACAGCAGCAAAGCCAACAGCAACAAATGCCCAGTTATTCATATTACATGATCACTGCTACAGTGTGATTTTTTTTTAATATTTTTTTATTAATTTCATGTAAAACCAACAACTCAAATACATATAACAGCAAATCAAAGTAAGAAAAAATAACAACCAACCAGAAAATAATATTCATTATGATATGCAATCTATAGTTGAAATTTAAAGTATTAATTTTACCCCAGGGAAGTTGATTTTGTCAAAATGTTTGCATTTCCTGAGTATCTTGATTTTTCCATTTAGAAACATCTGCAAAGAAGCATTTGCAAATCGTTTCTGTTCTGGAAGATCTATTTCTTTCTAGACTTAGCAACATACCTCCTAACAAAAAAGAACAAGCCAAACATGGATATTACAAAGAAAAAGGGATTTTATCAGGAATTGGTGCCCCCAAAATATTAAATAAAGTAGTCAGAAGTAAACCAGGCCCATTTAATATATGGCTTGCCTGTTGGATTTCACTCCAAGGCTCCCAAGACTGAGGGCATTCTGCAAACATATTCTTTTATGTCCTGTGCTCAGTTTCAGGACACCAGTAGAACCTGTTAGAGATGTAAAGCAATATTATTTAGAGTTCTTATCAGAAGAATTCACACAGTTTGCTTACAATGCCTTTCTCATAGCTTCATATTGTCCTCCAACACACTACTGACTGACTGACCTCAAATCTGCAAGTCAAATGGTATCAGAAATATTTGTTCCAGGGACCTAAACTTTTTCTATAATGTTAACAGATGGAGAGAAAGGTATACCTCTCAGAGAATACCGCTGATCTATGACATACTCCTCATGCACATAAAACAATGCTTATCCCTGTCCATATTCAAGCATAAATTGTAACAATGGATGGGAAATAGGAAATTTACCACAGGACACCCCATACTACTAATGGAAATACAGTGGGCAGCTCTTAAATGCTAAGTATGCAGCTATGTTGACATTTTTTATCTAGCATGGAGTTTTTGTTCCACTCCAAATATATATCTTTTGATTTACCAATTATCACTAAAGTAATATATATATATATATATATATATATATATATATATATATATATATATATATATATATATTGGAAAGGATTAGGAATAGCTAATCCCCAAAAGGATAAGTTAATTTGCAGCACCAAAAGGGATAACTGGCTAGGCTTAAAATGGGATGCAAGGGCAGTTAGCCTAGTACTAAGCAACATAGATATAACCTATATGATATTCTGGAGTAAATGAATTAAATGCAATGTTCTCCACATGAATAAGCACATAGTAAGGAAGAAAGGAAACAAAATAAGATGAAGCCATGAGAAGGGCATTGTTATCAAATTTGTTAATTCTTCTGAAGAGACCTCAGCTATATGTCTCCTAAAGGGGTCAGGGAATACTGGATGACTGATCCAACAGTAATCTGTAACAGGTAAAAAAGAAGCAGCTAGATATCCCTTCTTTTGCTACAAGACCATATTGCCATAAAGTGACCACTGAGAGAAAAAAATCAAACTTCACTGATCAGCTCAACAAAAACTATAAGATGTCTTATTACAATAGCCCCTCAATCAATAACTGTGAGCTTCAACAAAAAAAAAAAAAAAAAAAGAAGAAGAAGAAATGAAACATTCACCAGCCTTAAAATATTCCAAATCTTTTATTTACTTGTTTGTTAACAAGATAAGCAAGTTGGTTTAAAAATTATTTTAGTCACAACTTGGGTGAATTGTGAATGGTATATGGTGAATGGTATATGTATATGTGTGTGTGTGTGTGTGTGTGTATATATATATATATATATCTATATATATATATATATATATATATATATATATATATATATATATATATATATATATATATATATATATATATATATATATACACATATATATGTATATATAGTTTCACTTCAGAATCCTGAAATATCATAATCCAAAATCCAAAATCCTGAATCACAAAATACTGAAAATATACAAGACACAAAGAGTGACAGTATTCCAGTACAAGTACACAGAGAAACACATACAAAACAAAGGATAGCACTTTTCGCCAAGTATGGGCATGCGGGCAAGCACCCCTGCACCTCCCCACACCCCCTGCTAATTAAATATATAAACTCCATGTTTGCACTCCACAGAAAAAATTGGCAAACATACTATCACGTGTTATTGACTGCCTGTTGTAACCTTAGTAACATTCCCTTTTAACTTGCTATACTACAACATAACTCATGATAGTGTAGTGAAGTGCAGTCTTGGAGTTAATATATTTAAGTAGCAAGGGGTGTGGGGAGCCTAGCCCACCAAATGGGGGTGCAGGGGGGGGCTTGCCTCCCTGCTTATATTTGGTGGAATGTAATCTGGTTTGTGTTCTCTATAGTCAGTATATGGATCCTGTGTGTTTTCAGTCTTTTGGGATTCAGGATTTTGAATTTTCAGGATTTTGGGCTTCCAGATTATGAAGTTTTATGAAATTCAGGATTGTGATATTTCAGGATTCTGAAGTGGAACCATATATATATATATATATATATATATATATATATATATATATATATATATATATATATATATATATATATATATACATATATATCCATATATCCATATTATATATATATATATATATATATATATATATATATGTCTATATATATACATATATATATATAGATATATATATATATATATATATATATATATATATATATATATATATATATATATATATGTGTGTGTGTGTGTGTGTGTGTCCATATATCATAATTACACACACACACACACATATATATATATATATATATATATATATATACTCACATACACTCATACATATGTGTGTGTGTGTGTATGCAACACAAAATGATTTTACATCAGCTTAACAGTACAATGAAATATTTTATAAAACACATAATTCCAACAAACCAATTAAACATTTTAATGTATTGAGCACTCATTTCAACTAGATATGCAGCAAGCAAAGCATCCAGTGCTACCAACAAATTAAGTAGATCAAAAACTTCTGCAAGTATAAAAAGTCCTCTAAATCTAGATGATCACAGATGTCAATCACAACAGAAGAAGAAGCAGCTGTAGTCAAATGTCTTACTCTGCAGTTACTTAGACAAATCCTAACTTGTATCTGTTTTCTTTGGAAAACGTCTATTTAACCCTTATCCCTCCATTCTCTCGTTTGACAATTCAACAGGCAATATCTCTTTTATAATCAAAGTACTGAAACAATAATAGCTTATTTTTTTCTGAGGGTGAGTACCCTAAATATTTTTATAACTTAAACCAAATCAAAAATAATGTCATATCCCTTAAAAGATTGCTTTATCTGAATGTTATACTAATTGAATGAATATGCCTTCAAAATGCAGATCTACATAGATACTCTCACTTAATGTCAGAGATAACCAAACAACCTAATTTGTCTTTCGGGGGGGGGGGGTCAGGAGAATGTATATTGCATCACAAAGCTATGGTACTGCAATGATCAATCAGGAAGGAAAACAATTTCCCCCTATTTATTCATAGGTTCATAGATAGGTACTAGGCTATTGGCTCTAGGGCCTATATAAGCCTAGCCAAAAAGGTACCCTGGCCCGCCACCTAAGAAAATTATTTTTCTGTGCCCCTGTCGAGCAGAGTCACAGAGGTGATCCCCGGGGTGAATTTCTTATTTCCCATCCAATCATCAAGATTTTTCTTGAAGAGTGCTAATGAGGAGCTTTGTTTGATATAGATATGTAGTTTGTTCCAGAGCATGGGAAGTCTCTGGGACAGGAATCTATCCCTCCAGCATATTCTGTTTATTGTGGTGACAAGGTTTAGGTCCCTAGAGCATGTAGCTCGGAGGGACTGGGATTTCTTTAAGTGGAGCATGTCCAACAGCTCTTGGGTTGACATAGCTTTGTATATTACACAGAGGTCGCCTCTGAGTAGACGGAGTAAAGCTGGAGTTTTTTGAGACAGTCTGCATAGGGCATCTGTTTGAGGCCAGTAAACCTCTTTGTGAGGTATTTCTGCAGCCTTTCCAGTTGTTGTAGATGTCTTGTGAGGTACATATCAAAAGGGGCGTTGTACTCTATAATGGGTCTAATGAGTGATAAGTAGAGGGGAACAATGACCTCTTTTTCCTGGAAGAGAAACCTTTTGTGATGAGGTGTGCCATGTAGAAGGATTTCCTGACTACTGTGATGATGTGATTATCAAAGGAGAGACTACTGTCCACCTGTGTCCCATGGTCTCTTATCACACTTTCGGTGTTAAGTAGACTACCACCTATGTGGTAGCTCATGGGTACAGAGTTTTTACCAAAGGGGGTGACAATGCACTTTTTGGCATTGAGTTTGAGGCCATGGCTTTGACACCAAGCATCTGTCTCAGTGAGGGCCTTTTGTAGGATGTCCACATCGTTAGGTGTTTCTATTATGGCTCCTAGTTTGCAGTCATCTGTGAACTTCATTAGCCAAAGACCTTCTATGTTTGCGTGTACTTCAGAAAAGTAAATATCAAACGGGAGAGGACCCAGGACTCAACCCTGTGTTACTCCACTTGTTACTGGTCTGAAGTCGGATTTGGAGTCTGCTGCTTTCACAGTGTGGGTTCTGTCAGTGAGCCAGTTGGCAACCCATCTTGTGACATAGGGATTTATTACTTCTCACCTCACAGACTAGTAACCAAACCAGAAGCCAAAAAAAACAGTGAAAAATGTTTATTGGAACACCAGCAACAGAAACATAAAGGTTTAGCTCTTTTATCCATCAGGACATCATCAGAACAATGAACCAGCCCATTCAATCAGTATAAATAGTAATTAAAACCATCACATGACTCTAAGCTCATTAATTAAACAAGTATTAATAAAAATTGTGAACAATTCATTCTAAGATAAAAAAATATTTAAATTAAAAATACTAAATGTTCAAATACAATCACATTAACATTCTAAACTTTTTAGAAATAAAATAGGTGAAATGGAGCAAGTGTCATTAATTACTGGCTCCACTATGGAATTTAACTTGAGCTGCCATTTCAATTCCCTCACAAGTAAATGTTCTTCCACAATTCTACCCCTATCATCCCTCTTAAGCTAGTCTATGACAAAATACCCAAATTTAGGTCCAGGGTTTTTTTGGATATGTCCGAACAAAGCATGTGTGTCCTTTTCATTTTTAATATCCCTTTCATGTTCGTATATTCTTTCTCTCACCTGTCTAATAGTTTTGCCTATGTAATAGGCAGAACAATCCAAATATATATATATATATATATATATATATATATATATATATATATATATATATATCGTCACTAACCACTTAACTTGTGCCGCTGTGGTGCAGCAGTAGTGTTGTTGCCTCACAGCAAGAGTTTCTCCCGTTTGATTCTCGGCTGAAGTGCTGGGAGTGCCTTCTGTGTGGAGTCTGCATGTCCTTCCTGCAGTTGGGTGGCATTCGAAAGACATGCGTAAATGGGCATGCCTTCGTTGAAGGTTGGACGTCGAGCTGGCACCTCGGCGTTCGTGAAAATCTACTGCCAATCATTAGTGGACCGCAGTTCTGCTGTGGCGACCCCTAACCGGGAAAAGCCAAAAGACAAACAACAACAACTAACTACTTAACTGTACGAACTACCAGTGTGCACAGGACTCTGATATGGTCAGTGGTCCATCAGACTCAGACATCACCATAACATAACACAAGACAAGACAGGAGCCTAAAATACAAATTGTCTGAGATTTCTTCAATTCAGTCTTAAAATATGATATACAGCAGAAACAATCTACATACATGGAAATGTTGGGAGTAGCCTGGAGAAGTCCAGTAAAAGAAAGCAAACATTATCTGTATACATGCACAGCAAGTTCTTTATAGAACTTAGTACCTACCTTTTGTTTAGGTAGTAATATCTCTAGGATTTACAGCACAACAGCTAATCAAGCAGATGTGTAGAGAATGAGCAGGTCTGCCTTGTCCCCTCCCTAAGAGGACCACCTGACAAAATGCTATAACTCAAAATTAAGAAAGGTACTAGAGTTCTCATAAAGAGGTTGCACACCCTTAATATTTTTTGAGGGAGACCAGTACAGTGTAGGGTCCTAATCACATATAACCAAGACAACAATCAATTGCCTCTACACGGTCAAGATGTAATATCAACTCCCTATTGAAAAGACAGTACTCAAAGTGCCAAGTACCAAAAAATGGAAAAAGAAAAAGAGAGACTGAAAACACAGAGAAGAGCAAATCTCAGAAATTACTCTTCTCCTTATTTTTGCAGGGGGGGCTACAACCCCCCCCCCCCGCACACCTCACACGCCTGACATTATATTTACTAATTCTGAGGTCGACATACCTCGGAGCAAAGGTAATATTCCCAGAAATGGCATCTCGGACTTAGTATATGTAAGTCTGTTCTTCTGGCCATTCAATCTCCTTATTTTGGGACTTCCTGTAGCGGGTCTCAGCAATTCGAATGGTTACCTTTAAGATCACTGCCTGGTGTGTCAGTCAATTGCATTCTTCTGTCATTATTTCTAATAAATGTGCTGGGAATAAACATTGTTATGCATTAGCACTGCTATTACCCTTTTAAATCTTTCATCCCAATGAGGCACATATAATCAGGGTTCAAATTAGAAATGCCCAGTAGCTGTTAACCAATATAGGGTCTTTTCCAGTTTTAGGTATCATAACCACACCAGATGTCTTCCATGTAGATGGAAGTGATCATTTTGAGGACTGCTCTAAATTAAGAACATCTTACAGAGATCCATTTAGCCTCTGTGGTAACCATGAAAATCACAGTGTGACATTTAATATCTTGAACTGGTAGCAGCAGCAATGCTTTTCAAAAGCTGTGTGTGATATTTCTGTGTGTTGCCCTAAAATGAAACACATATGCTTTGGATACTCTATCACCATTCACATCTAGAAAGAGAGGGAGAGAGTGAAAGGAGCTCTGTCTGGCCTGCAAAGAACATGCCATCTATCCTTTTTAAAATGACTGTTATGCTGTTACACACCTACCTCCCCCACTATATATGTGTTTTTTTCATGCTATATGTCTAGATGCCTAAAGAACAAATGGAGAACACAGTGGAGGCTAGTATGGATACAGAAACATAGAGCAATCAGGGGCTGATGTTCCAATGTGCACCAGTTTTTCTTCATTTATGTATTTATTTATTTTGCTTTTCACACCCACATCTACTCTGCACTCTGGTACAATTAATTCTCACATTTGGCCATCTATATGATTTTTTTTTAATTCCAGAACTTTGTAGCAATACCAATAGTCACGTCATATCTTCAGCATGAGTCAAGGTACATTGGGATGTAACTGCCCTATCATACCCCCCTTCCTCCATTCAATCAAATAATGCGCACTAATTTATTATTTTTCGGCCCAAGCATTCATCTCCAGAAAGAGAAATTATACCCTTTGGCAGTAATTCACCCCATTTATAGTAGTAAACAGTGCCACTTGATAGAACTCTCATCAGCTTTTTGTCCCCATACCCACTCCCTCCAATTTATAGTGATAGCAGCTGTCACATGACAGACACAATCTTTATGTCTGTAAAGATGGCAGCAGTGAGCTGTACTGCTAGAAAATGAACCCTCTTTGCAGTCTATGTGTATGTGAAGATGTGTGTGTGTGTGTGTGTGTGTGTGTGTGTGTGTGTGTGTGTGTGTGTGTGTGTGTGTGTGTGTGTGTGTGCACGTGCGCGCGCCCGTGTGTCTATTGCAGCCTTTTTTCTTATTGCATAAACTACTGTGTGTGTGTGTGTGTGTGTGTGTGTGTGTGTGTGTGTGTGTGTGTGTGTGTGTGTGTGTGTGTGTGTGTGTGATTGTTTGTGTTATTTTCTTATTTCTTAACTGCAATCTTGAATTTTAGTCACTATATTATGGAAAATGACCTAGTAGATGGCAAAAAAAAGCTCTCTCAGGTTGCAAGGTAATAACAAAAAGATAAAGAAAACAGCCATCAGACATTTTATAAGGGATGCTATGCTAATAACAACCTGCTCACCTATCCAGAGGACATCGATGGTACAAGGAAGGAGCACTTCAGGAAACGTCTGGATGAAGAAAACCCTAGAAAAACTGTACTGCCAAACGCACAACCTACAATGAAAGTTGAAGAAGAACCCATCATAGAAAAAGTATGCAATGCAGAAAGGAAGTTGAAGTCAGGGAATGTAGAGGGCTCAAATGAAGTCAGTGCAAATACAATTGAGATGTTCAATATATTATGGGAAGAAATGTTCCTGAGGGTACTTATCACAGTATGGAGAGACAGACATATCCCAAAATACTGTAGAATAAGCATTTTAATGCCAGTGTACAAGAACAGAAGGGATATTCACAACTGCAGGCAATTCACAGGTGTCAAACTCCTGTCACACTGAAAAAAAGTGCTGGACAGGGTGAATGATAAATCAATACACAGAGCAGTAGAAAGTAGCAAGGGAGATGAGCAGTTTATATTTGGATCTTGATACAGTATAACTGGCCTAATACTTTAACTAGGACAGATAATAGAGAAGAAGCTGGAGAAGAGGAAAGAGCCCCACTGGGTATTCCTAGATTCAAAGAAAGCATATGCCAAAGTACCAAGAAAGCTAAGATGGGCAGTCCTGAAATGGTCTGAAGTCCTGGAAACAATGATAGAATTAGTGCAGGTTATGTCCAGGGACTCAGTGGCACAAGTACATACAGTGTTCTGCCTCACAGAGGTGTTCCCACTCAGAGATAGTGTGCGTCAGTGTTCAGCTCTGAGTCCATTCCTGTTCATACTGATGATGGATTACATTAGCAAATAGGTTGGAGGTAAATAGATCAACAAAGCTACTGTATGTAGATGATGTGGCACTACAAGCAAACTCTAAACAGCAACTGCAGCAAATTATAGGGGACTTGAATGCATAATTGACATCATACAGAATTAACTTAAGTACAGACAAGATAGAGGGCATTGCAGTCAATGGAAAAAATCAGAAGAAGCTTAGAACTGTTACAGAAGTGAAAGCAGGGGTACAGCTTCATGTATCAGGGAGGTATGGTTCAAGAGAAAAGAGACATACAACACCAAGCTGCAACACATCCACACAAGACAAGGTATAAATTCCAAATGAGTTTTTTCTGGTACCTCGGCCTTTCGCCTTCTAAGGAATAAGTTAGCATAAAATTGCACACAGTATATATACTGACAGTTACATGATTATCCAATTACTACAATTAAGAGCTTTCATTTTTTTCCTTTTTAAGCATTCTAAAGGCATAACTGCCTTATAGCAGCATAAACAGATCACAAAGCATTGCGAAAACATTTTAGAAACATACCAAAATCATATCAAAAGCCATGAAACAAAATACAGGATATATTCACATGGAACCTTATAAATACATCAAACAGTAAAGCTTCACTATTTCTTCACTATAATGTTATATTGCTATCAATGTTCATGCCTCTAGGGGAAATTATTCTAAAATTCAAGATCATTCTACACTTTAATCTGTGTAGTGCCTCTTTGAAACTCCCTCCAAATTTCAAATGTGGACATGCTAACACACTGAAGAACAAGCTACTGATAGAACCCCCATGTACAGAAGTGAAATGGTAACCCACTGGACTCTCAGTCCTGCATTTTCTAACATCCCCTTGGTGTTCCATAATTCTAACCTTAACTTTTCTTTTGGTCTGCCCAACATACCACATGGTTTGTTGGCAGCCACACCCAATAATATATATAACCCCATGAGAATTGCAGTTGAAAGCTTCTGTAGCCTTGTACATCTTACCATTAATCTTACCCCCATTCAAATTTTTAACCCTACAACATACCGAGCATTGACCACAAGCTTGTGTGCCCACTCTGTCGGTGCCACTATAAAAAGCACCATCACTCCCCAATATTTCCATCAGGTTGTTGTACCTGCTATAAGAAAAGGTGACATATCTAGAAAAAAGGTGTCCCACACTCCCATCCTGTGAAACCAGATTCCAATGTTCTCTAACAATTTTCTCCACTGTGCTGGAGAAAAGGGAATATTTTGTCACAAAAAACAACCTATCTAGTTCATTGCTTTTCCTTTTCTGAGAGGTCTGTATATATAAACAACCTCTTTTAAATCTGTTATCTTTATTTTCTACATTTTGTTGAGCCACCCTCAATAGTTCATTAGAATACCCTCATGTACTTAACCTATCATTCATCTCATCCAAGAAAAATATTTTAAGTCCTTCCTGAGATGTATTCTGGAGAATTCTTTTAAATTCACCAAAAGGCAAGGACTTGATCAAATGTGGGGGATGCATGATCTCTGCATGTAAAAAATTATTCACAGACGTAGGTTTCCTGTAGGGTTTATACTGAATTTCAGAACTCTGATCTATATACAATTCAACGTCCAAAAAACTGATGACAGAAGAACTTATCTGACATGAAAATTTCAAACCATGGGAAGTGTTATTTAAACACTCCAGAAACCTCACAAATTCTTGCTGTTCGACCCTTACAAATGAAAATCAAATAATCGACATATCTTTTATAATAAATCACATTTTTTGAAAAATATTCTATAGGGTACAGGAATTGATTTTCAAAATCATCCATGTAAATTACAGCATAAGTGGGGCAAAATCCGCCCTCATTGCTGTACCCCTCTTCTGTAGGAAACATTTATTGTCCCACCTGAAATAATTATGACTGAGACAAAATTCTAAAATCGATAGCAAAATGGAGGTTCTGGGCCCTTACCCATGATTCTAAACATAGTTTCCAGGCCCCATTTAATACCTATATTGGTATATAATGAACAAACACCTGCCAGCTAATCCCATTTAACTCACGACACAGTTCACTGGTATCTTTTATGTGGGAAGGTACTTTCACCAAGTACTTCTTAAATTGATGATCTAAAAATAGACCTACATACTCCAAATACAAACCAGTCATGGACACAATAGGTCTCCCTGGGGGATTCATTATGTCCTTGTGGATTTTGGAAATGGCATGAAATTTTGGATCCTTGGGTTCCTTTACTAACCTTTCCCCTCTATCTAATAAATCAGATAGTTCAGTACTGAATTTCCATACCGGGGTCATGGATAGCTGTTCATAATATCTATCACAAATGAATTGCCTAACCATCTCATGATAACCTTCCTTGCTCATAATTACCCAGTTACCCCCTTTATCTGCCTCTTTAAAAACATATTTATCGAAGTGGGATCATACAGTTTGTAACGCCAACCATTCATCTTTACTTAAGTTGAAACGTTAGGTGCTGTTAAAAAAAGCACAAAACTCTTTTTCCACCTTCCTACAGACAACATTTTCAAAAAAAAATAATAGCTAAAGATGATTTGGGTGGCATGAAATCACTTTTTCCAGTATAGCATAGGTATATCAAGTCTACCATAACCAGCACTAAAATCCTCCCCATTTTGTATAACAATATCATGTTCTAAATTCATATCCATGTCACTGACATCATCTTGAACACACTCAAAAAAGAAATCCATTTGATGTAAACTTATATCGAACACTGAATCATTTTCACTTTCAATATTCAAAGCATTGGTATCTCTTTTATTACAATTAGAAAAGTAGACTTTTAAATGTAACTTCCGACAAAAACATTTAATGGCCAGAATCAAATCACCTCAACATAGTAATCTGGTTGGTACAAACTTAGGGCCCTTTAACAAGACACTCACCATATTTTGTGTAAGCAATAAATCAGATAAGTTAACAATTCTTAAAGATTCAACCTCTTTGTCAGCCATAGAAGACAAATGACAGACAGGAGTATTAACTTCAACACTCTGGAAGACAAACAACATTAAACGTGCATCAGTGTTAATATTGTTACCAGTCAGTGCAGATTCAAAGTTCAATACAAGACCATTCCTTACTTCCGATTGTACTTGTTCTAACCCTTCCTGTAGTAGGTATGGTTCAGGACAAGGGATACCTAAATAAGGAAGTTAAAGCTAGAATCAAAGGAGATGCAGCCAACTGTCACACACTGTGTTATAGAGGAGTAACAAAGAATTTGAAAAGAAAAGTCTACAAAATAGCAGCACGATCAGTGCTTCTGTAATGGTCAGAAACCTGGGCAGTGAAGGCAGGGCATCTGAGGAAGCCTGAGGTAATAGAGGAGAAGTTCCTAAGATAGATATTAGGATACATACATGAGACAAATGAGCATCAAGGAGAACAGGTTACAGTGATTCACCCACACTGCAGGAAAACAAATGATTTAGTAATAACATATTTAGGGCAGACAGGAAGAAGACAACAGGAGATGAGGACATCCAGCCAAGAGATGGCTGGATTATGTGAGAGAAAACCTGAGGCAGGCGGATATGACTGTTGAAGAAGATAGGAAAGTGGCTCTGAATTGAAATAAGTGGCAATATTTAATGGGACTCCCCAACCCAAGGTATAAATGGGAAAGGGGGGGGTTGATGATGATGATGATGAGTCTTTAATTACAGCTTTTATTATTTCAACAGATTCATAAACAATCTATTCCAATAAACCATAAAATAAGAAATTATTTGTATATTAAATACTTTTGCATGTCAATAGTACAACAGACGTGAACAGTCTTCTCTAGAATAATAGTGGTTCCAAGGCAGCATGTCATGTATGTCAAGAAAGAGATACAGTAAGTAAACTATATACATATGACATTTTCCTCATCTTAAAATAAGTTGCCTTTCCTTTACTCCCACACTTAGAGTACCACATATGAATATTGCATGAAGTTCTCAGATTGTTTCCTGTCTGCACCTGACTCTATAATCTCTCTTTCTCTTATTTCCCACCCTTTCTTTCTCTCTAAAGACAATATCAACTTACAGTCTCCTGCTAGTTCCATTTTGAATTTCTCCTATCATTTAAAACATCATATAGTCACAGCAACAAGCTCTGTCCAGTTATTATTATTAATCAAACATGAGTAGGTTGGGAAGCGATACTTGGCAACGACAGCATTTAGAGGCTTTTCAAAACCAACACATTTGATCACTGTTTCTGGCTAAAACAATACAAGAAACATAAATGCACTGACTTTGTTTCACACTTCCCAAGTTCAGTTTGTTAGCTTTACTTTCTATAAATTTTATACTGCGGTGGTGGTGCTGCAGTAGCGTTGTCGCCTCACAGTTAGACGTTGCACGTTCGATTCTCAGTTAGAGCATCTTCTGTGTGTCGACATGCGTGAATGGGTGTTCCTTCGCTGAAGGTTGTGTGTTAGGTCCGGCAAGCCAGCACGTAAAACTCTACTGCCAATCATTAGCGGACCGGAGTTCCGCTGTGGCGACCCCTAACCGGGAAAAGCCGAAAGACAGTTTTACTTTCTATAACTTTTATAGGAATGGTTTAAGACCAAAAAGCAAATTGTACATATATTTGTGTGTGTTATATTAAGTGTAGGTTAGATAAAGATTGATTGTCTTATAATTTAATTATCTGTGAATTCATAAAGGATGGGGAGACAGCTGCATGCTGTGACTTATTTTTTTTAATTGACAGATCTAGAGATTCAGCACATTAAACTTCATTCTGAAAACAGAACTCTCCAGCCTGTAAATGTTGAGCTCGTAAAAAGTATATTCATTCTGATTTTTATATTCATTTGGAGAGGAAAAGAGCTCATGAGGCAGCAATAATTTAGTAACACCTGTTATAAAAGGGATAAGAGGAGTGATAAAATGCATCAATAGAAAGGAATGATAGTTGTCATGCATTTAGGAATAGTTCTCTGGTATAAGTTCGTAAGTGGCAAGCTAGACACAACAAGGAAATAGACACTACAAACTCCACCTTGCTCAGTGGAAAAGCGTTATAAACATATTTGTTTCTTTATAAGCTTCATCTTAACTGAAAGACAAAATCAAACAATTGTTTTGATATAGTGGAAAATTAAATCACCAAGTAGAAAGTCACCAATCACATAAAAATAATAGCTGGCTAACCACGTTAAAATGAGCAGTACAGCTATATTACATAGAAAATACAGAAACAAATGTGCTATTGAGTATTAAAATAACCATTACCTGTGAGTGCAGATTTACAACATTAACATCTAAGAAAGTTTCTAAATCATTCCATGATCATACATAAATAGTTATTTACTCATATCTCTTGAATGTGCATTACTACTCTGTACCTAGGATGTAACTATACTTTTGTAAAGATATAACTTTTACTGTTGTTGTGTCTCTCTACCTCTAACTGTGTTGAACTATCATGCTGACATATTTGTATAAGTGTTTGTAATTCCAGCAAGTGAAATTTTTGTCCACTGTCATGGAATCAACTAACTGTTCTTTTTGTACCATTTGTGACATATTGTACTTTGTGTTCTTATGTATTCTTTTTTATAATTTTAAGGGCTCTACAATTACACCAAGCTCATAGCTGAAAAGGATCTATAGTATAGAAGACACTACACAGCTATTTAACAAAAAAGATAGTCCTAAGCGCACAGGAAGGCTAACAAACACTTACAGTAGTCAGTAGTACTTTGAGAAGGCTGCTGTATCCAAGCTATAATAACTGCTTATTGGCTGAATCTCATTTTGTTAGACTATTTAATTTAATCCTCTAAGTAACCATGACCAAGGAACAGCCATGCATACCAGAGCATCTGCAAAAGAAGTACCATTATGTCTTTTGAGAGGAATGAGTGACAAATTAACTGAAAGGAAGGAGGACAACATTGTCTGGAAATCAGTACCTCATAAGCTGTTACCATACTTAAACAAGTACATCTTTTTTATGTTAAATGAAAGCTGATATAAGACCAGTGGGATGTAATTTTGCTCTCCTGTGTGCTTTAAATGTTATAAGGTTGCCATCATTTACTGTAGCCTAGACTTTTATTTATTTATATATTCATTTATTTATTTAATTTTATTTGACATATGTTGACTGGGTTCCAACTGGGCAGATGCCCTTTTTCAGTGGTGGCCCAAGGAGAAAAGCTTCAATTGTTATAAACATTATAAAAGATGAAGTATAACAAAAAAATGTAAATTTACATTCTAACCATAATTACCATATAATAACTAACAAATGTATAGTATGAAGTATGACTGGTCAAGATTTTATAAAGAATAAAGTACAACACTAATCATATAAAAACTACATCCTAAGCATAAACACAATATAAAACGTTCACATTTAAAAGCATGAGGTAAGATCAGTATAAGATATAACATACAACTGGGGCCATAGAGGAAGAGGTAATCTTATATACTTTGCTTGCCTCATTGAAATTGCTGTATTGTGTAAGACAAAACAGTTTTATTTTACAGATGCTTACTGTAAATTCCTAATTATATGTACTCCTCTCCCAGATATGAAGATGAAGGAACACCTGAATTTCCTATTTCAAGCTTACCTGCATTCTGATCTTTAGACAATATCATTGTTTTATGCTTACTGCAATAAACCTAAATGGTGGAGTTACAAAATCAATAAATTACTAAACCAAAACAACAGGGCATACACAGCCTTCAAACCCTACCCAATGCAACATAACAAGGCTTAGGTCAGACCTACACAAAGAATTGCTACAACAATCAAAACAGCAAAGCTTCATTTGAGGTAAACATACACCATTCAAAGCAGGCTATTATGGCCCCACTCCAGAAGGGAGGTCCATCAAAAGACCCCAATAATTACAGCCCTAACAACCTCATAAGCATATTGTAAAAGATGATGGAGAGAATCATCATTTAACTCATTCGGACCGACACAGAAAACATCCTTGTCCAAAATCTAACCTACTGTGGCTTTGTTAAATTTTTTAGATGTTTAACCTCACGAAGTGAAAGCATGGAAGAAGATTCACAAGGAAACAGCATCTTAACTAAATAGGGACAAATCTCAGATCAGAATCAGGGCACATCCAAAAATAAACAGGGGCAAAAAGGGACAGTTTGTAAAATATTACTACCGTTAACTTGAGATGTTAACAGAATAAGACACGTGAATTAATAGGATCATAGGAGGTTACTAGGCTATTGGTCCTGAGGCCCATATAAGCCTAGCCAAGAGTTTAGCCCATGTTTAGACAAATCAGCACCCGATGTGCCTGTCCAGCAGGGACATGGGTAGAATCCCAAGGGTATATTTTCTGTTTCCCATCCAGTTATCCAGGTTGCACATAAAAAGGGGTAAAGAGGTACGTGACTCGATGTGGAGAGGTAGTCTATTCCACAGATGGCAGAGTCTCTGGGACACAAGTCTGTCCTGCCAACTTCTTGTTGATGTCACAGACCGGGTTGAGGCCGCACGTTCGAGTTACTCGAGTGGAGCTTGTCTTGCGGATATGCAGCAGTCCCATCAAGGTGGGGGTCTGTGATCGCCTTGTATGCCAGACAGAGGTCACCTCTCAGGAGTCTGTATGAAATGTAGTAGAGAAATAGGGGTTTTAGCCTATCTGTGTATGGTAGATGTTTGAGGCCCTGGATTCTCCTGGTGAGGAACCTCTGTGGTCCATCCGGCTACTACATGTACTTTGCGAGGTACATGCAGAAAGGGACATTGTACTCAATAATGGGCTTATAAGGGAAGAATACAGGGATGTTATAACCTCCTTGTCCCTGGATGAGATACCCTTACTTATGAGGTGAGCCATGCAGAAGACGTTCCGTACAACTGAAGCAACATGGTGGTCAAAAGTCAGGTTGCTATCAACCTAGGTTCCCAAATTCCTCATGACTAATTGTGTGCTTAGGATGTAGTTATTAATGTGATAATTTGTGGGGATGTCACTCTCCCCAAAGGGGATGATGATGCATTCTTTGGTATTCAGCTTGAGGCCATGCTTCTGGCACCAGTCATTTGTCTGAGTGAGACCCTCTTGGAGGATGTCCACATCACTAGGGGAATTCATGGCAGCACCCAGTTTGCAGTCATCTGCAAACTTGGTCAGCCATAGCCCACGGGTTTTGGCCTGCACCTCAGAAAAGTATATCCCAAATAACAGAAGCCCCAAGACCGAACCCTGGGGTATGCCACTTGTTACGAGCCTACTGCTTGAGGTGGCTTCCCCTATTTTGACTACATGGGTTCCATCAGTGAGCCAGTTTCTAGCCATCTGGTAACATATGGATTGATGTCTATTTGGGTCATAGGTTCATAGGTTGGTACTAGGCTATCGGCCCTGGGGCATATACAAGCCCAGCCAAAAAGGTACCCTGGCTTTTGCCACCCAAGAAAATTATTTTCCTGTGCCACTGTCAAGCAGAGCCGCAGAGGTGATCCCCGGGGTGAATTTCCTATTTCCCAACCAATCATCAAGATTTTTCTTGAAGAGTGCTAACGAGGAGCTTTGTTTGATATAGATAGGTAGTTTATTCCAGAGTATGGGAAGTTTCTGGGACAGGAATCTATCCCTCTGGCATGTTCTGTTTATTGTGATGACAAGGTTTAGGTCCCTAGAACATGTAGCTCAGAGGGATTGGGATTTCTTTAAGTGGAGCATGTCCAACAGCTCTGGGTTTGACATAGCTTTGTATGTTAGGAAGAGATCACCTCTGAGTAGGCGATATGCGACGGAGTAAAGCTGGAGTTTTTTTAGATGGTCTGCATAGGGCATCTGTTTGAGGCCGGTAATCCTCTTTGTGAAGTATTTCTGTGGCCTTTCCAGTTGTTGTAGATGTCTTGTGAGGTACATACCAAAAGGGGCATTGTACTCTATAATGGGTCTAATGACTGATGAGCAGAGAGGAACAATGACCTCTTTTTTTCTGGATGAGAAACCTTTTGTGATGAGGTGTGCCATGTAGACGGATTTCCTGACTACTGTGGTGATGTGATTATCAATGGAGAGACTACTGTCCACCTGTGTCCCAAGGTCTCTTATTACACTTTCAGTGTTAAGTATACTACTGCCTATGTTGTAGTTCATGGGTACAGAGTTTTTACCAAAGGGGATGACAATGCACTTTTTGGCATTGAGCTTGAGGCTATGGCTTTGACACGAGGCATCTGTCTCAGTGAGGCCATTTTGTAGGATATCCACATCATTAGGAGTTTCAATTATGGCTCCTAGTTTGCAGTCATCTGCAAACTTTGTTAGCCAAAGACCTTCTGTGTTGGCCTGTACATCAGAGAAGTAGATACCAAACAGGAGAGGACCCAGGACTGAACCCTGTGGTACTCCACGTGTCACTGGTCTGAAGTCGGATTTGGAGTCTGCTACTTTCACAGTGTGGGTTCTGTCAGTGAGCCAGTTGGCAACCCATTTTGTGACATAGGGATTTATACCTAGTTTACTGAGTTTATCTATAACTCCAGAGTGGGGGATGGTGTCGAAAGCCTTGGCAAGATCTAGATAGGCTGTGTGAACCACCTTACCTTTGTCTACGGCCTTGGTGACTGCTTCAAAGAAGTCTATCAGGTTTAGGAGACATGATCTGCCTTTTACAAACCCAAACTGGGTGGGGTCCAGAGTTTGGAGATTACCAATGCCTTTGTTTATAAGTTCCATGGCCTTGCAGACCAGGCTCGTCAGGCTAATGGGGCGGTAGTTCCCGGGGTCCGTGGTGGCTCCCCCCTTGTGGAGTGGGATAACCGTTGCTGTGCACCATTCAGCAGGCACAAAGCCTGAGGTGAGGCTATGACTGAACATGGTACTTAGGTGGGGTGCCAGTTTGTTCTGTAGTTCGTGTAGAACGCAGCCTGGGATGTTGTCTGGTCTCATGAATGCTGTGTTCTTGGCTTTGGAGAGTGTGGTTTTTACCTGTGCAGCCGTGATTACAGGAACTTTGCATTCTTCCGGTATAGAGATGGGCTCTTTAGGGGGTGAGAGGGGGATAAAGTTAGCACTGAACCTATCTGCCAGGATGTTGGCAATATCAATTTGGCAAAAACTTAATAATAAAGAAAGCATCCTGGATTGGATACTAACAAATTGTCCACAGCAAAACTACACAACAGGAACCCTTCCAGATGACCTTAGTGATCACTCTCTAATATATATAATCAGACATAAAACAAATGTAAATATCTCTACACTAGTCAGAACTGCCCGTAGCAAAAAACATTTTGACCAAGAACTGTTCCTTACCGAACTTAAACAATATAGCTGGTCACCACTTAAGTCCTTCCCAATAAATGAAGCAGTAACTTACTTCAATTCTACTTTCCTAGCAATCCTAGACCATCATGCCCCATTGCGTTCCAAACTAAACCAGCACCATGGCTCACAAATCAGACTAAGAAGCTAATCCTTAGCAGGAACAAATCTTGGACTAAATGGCGTACCACAAAAGACAAAACTGATCACCAAACCTTTAGGCAACAAAGAAACATAACAAAAAAAGCTGTCCTACAAGACAAAAAGAACTTTTATATCCAACTTCAACAATCTTCTCTTCAGCAACCACAAAAGTTCTGGTCTACTATAAACAAACTTCTATCCCCAGGTAAAGTAGCCACACCCAATCCACTAGGCTCCAACCCTGACTGTCCAACACAAATAGCAAATGTTTTTAACACTTTTTTTACTTCTGCTGTACTAAATCTAGCAAACCAACAAAACCCTGATACCTCTAACTTGCCCAGCACAAGCTCCATTCCTCCCCCTTTCCACCTTGAACCTATACCCACCTGCTATATCTCTTCCTTACTGCAAAAATTAAAACCTACTACCCCTTCAGCTGATAAATTACCAGCAGAATATCTCAGACTAGGAGCCTTAGCCATTGCCTACCCAATCTCCATATTGATCAATAGAACCATAATAGAAGGCACTATCCCATCAGTTTGGAAAATCTCACACATTATTCATCTTCACAAAGGTGGTGACTCCACTGACTACTCTAACTATCGTCCCATAGCCCTACTGTCTCCACTTGCTAAAATAATGGAGAAATGTGTCCACAAACAATTAATAACCCACTTACTCCACTATAATCTGTTAGCTAACTGTCAACATGGTTTCCGTCCTTTCCACAGTACCACCTCAGCCTTGCTATCCTTTACCAACTGCATCAACAAAAATCGCAATAATAATATTCTCTCCTCAGCATTCTTTGTAGACCTATCTAAAGCCTTCGACATGGTCAACCATCAACTTCTCCTCCAATTACTTAAGTCACTATCTCTTGATAACTCTGCTATGAATTGGTTTACATCATACCTGGATAACCGAAAACAAGCTGTTCTCTGGCAAAACCATCTTTCAGACCTCCTACCCACCTCCCTAGGTGTCCTACAGGGATCTATCTTAGGTCCACTACTATTTTCCATTTTTATAAACAACCTTCATCTCTCTATCCCACTCTCTACCTGCATTCAATATGCTGATGATTCTACAATCATTTGTTCAGCTCCATCCCAAACTGAACTTCATTCTCTCACACAAAAATCCTTCACCACTATAGAACAATGGTTCTCCAACCACTGTCTTCTCCTCAACCCTAAAAAAAACAAATTATTGCTCTTTACACCCACTCACATCTCTCCCCCTCTTCATTTCACACTTACATCGAACAATGGTACCATTATCTCTCCTGACCCCACCACCAAACTCCTAGGTATTACAATTGATAATCAACTAAAGTTCGACACTCACATAAACGATACAATAAAAACTTCTAACAAAAAAACTTGGATCCCTCTATAGAATTAAACATTTCCTGACACCACTAGCCAGAACCACAATAGCTAGAACCCACTTAATCTCTACCCTATTATATGCTTCCCCCATATATACCAATCTGTCCAAAAATAATCTCAACAAACTAACTAGATCATACAATAATATTGCCAAATTCGCTACTAACTCTCCATACAGGACTCATCACTGTCAGAATCTAAAACATCTAGGCTGGCTTGAATTACCTCACCTATTACAATATAACCAACTTATAATTGCCCATAAAGTCCTTCACCAACCAAACAATACCCCAATTCTCTCTACCCTCATAACACCATATAACAACTTGAGGAATCTACGCTCCTCTAACAAAATGCTGATGCACACTTCCTTTTCAAATAATTTAGCAGGGGACTCCATATTCTCTAAATCAGTTGGTAAAATATGGAATCACTTACCACAAAACCTTATAACCCTAACCTCTCTCCCACTATTCAAAACTAATCTAAAAGATTTCCTCTCTAACCACTGGTTATGCTCTTGTACCAACCCTGGCTAACTGGTGCATACATACTATCTGTTACCATCAAAACATATAATTTTTATTCACAGCTAGGCTTGGACCTACTCTCTAAGCTAACCTACCTCTATCAGTTTCCAACATTGTCTTTCCTGAATTCTAGTTATGAAGGTGAATACTTCTATTCATCTTCCTTTCAGTGCTGTTTGTAAATTTTTTTATACTTTAGATGACTAACTATATATTTTTAATGTCATGTAGCAATTCTTTTTTTTATACTTTAGATGACTAACTATATATTTTTAATGTCATGTAGCAATTCTTTTTTGTATTATATGTTGTCTGTATTGTATATGTTTTTAATTTGTATTATACACCTGTCTTGCAACTTGGAGCTTTTCTCCCCGTGCCTCTCCTGAAAATGGACATGTATACAGTTGGACTAGCCTGGTTAACAAATGTAAAATAAAATAAAATAAATAAATCCGCTGGGTCTGTATATTTAGTGCCATTGTGCTGTAACTCAGAGCAGATCTGAGTGTTGCCATTGAGATACTTGACATAGCTATAGAATGCTTTGAGGTTGTCTTTAGAATCAGTGGCAATTTTGTTTTCATAACTAGCTTTGGAGGATTTTATCAGGGATGGCACCTTCTTACTGGGGCTGACCAGGGAGCTCCTCCACTCGTGGGATTTTACTCTCTTTTGCAACAGTTTCTTCCTTCTGTTGTACAGTTTGTTTGTGGCAGGGGACTACCAGATTGGCTTCCTTTTTTTGGAGGATAGCGTCTTGGTTCTGTTTAGGATAGCATGATCCATGCACTTATGTAAGTGCTTATAAAGTGCAATTGTGTAGGATTCAGTAGTCGTAACTGTATTGTCCATCTGCATGGGTGTCATGAAGTTCACCACTTCTGTCTTAAGAAGCATGAAGTTGGCTTTGGAGAATTTTTTTACCATGGTTTCCTTAATGGGGGGGGGGGGCCAGGATGTGGATATCTAGGGTAATTAGCTTATGGTCAGATCGGACCAATGAGGCGTTGACTTCAGGTGTGGAACATTGGTCACTCATGTTGGTAATGACTAGATCTAGGATATTGTTGCCCCTGGTGGGAGTGTGGATACGTTGATCCAGGGCACTGGAGTTTATGAATTCCAGAAAGCGTTGAGTGAAGGAGTTGGTACCTGAGTAGTTTTCTCAGTTAATGGTGGGGTAGTTGAAATCGCCCATTATTAGGGTGTTTGGTTGAACCCTAATATTTTCCAGTACATCAAGAAAAGAAGAGTGGGAATCCTGGGGCATGGTGGGTGATCTGTAGCAAGTTACAATTTGGATTACAGTTTAGCACAGAGTTAGTTGCACTTGGATAACCTCGGCTGCATTATGCTAAGCAACTAGCCTGGAGGTGTGGATATCCTTAATGAATATGGACACACCTCCACCTTTGGTGTTCCACGTTACATGGCCGAAAAGTGTGGTACGAGTTATAGCCTGGTAGTGCAGGGGTGCTCTCTGAAGCCTTGAACCAGGTCTCAGTCACTGCACAGATATCAATGTTCTCCATTTTAAGGAGTGCCTCGAGTGAGTGCATTTTGAGATTTAGACTTCTAGCATTGAGTAGCATCACCCTCAGTTTTTGCTTGCCTGTTCCTGTTACGGTGGTGAATTTGTTATTTCAACCTTGCCTAAAAAAGGCACTATAGGGGCGGCAAGAACCTTAGCCAGTATCCAGAATCCCAGGGGTGACAGGTTCAGGCCATCTCTGGCAAAGCATCGTGGTCTGTCGACCATGTCATCCCAGGCAGACAGGTACTGGATCCCTTTAGAATGGCAACAGAAGCTTAGCCAATTGTTGAAGTCAATCATTTTGTCCTTGTACTGCAGCATCATTCTGGGTGATGGCAGAATGCTATTCAGGGCTAGGGTCATACCTGCCTGGGCTACAAGATCAGAGAGCTCTTCCATGTCTCTTTTCATGTAGTCCAGGGAGATACGTCTCAGGTCGTTCACACCAACATGGACAATGACAGAGTCATATTTGTACTTGTTGTGGAGTGACCTGAGTGCGTGGGTTATGTGGCGGATCCTGGCACCCAACAGGCAGCTTACAGTAACCTTCTCCTTGTTTAGCCTGGTGAGTGGGACATCTGTGTGACTGACTATAGAGTCACCTATGACAAGTGTGTTGGGTACGTTGTTTTGCCTTATTGGCTGTGGTTGAGTGGCACACTGAGTCTGCAGGCTATGTATCATTTGGGTTGTGCTGGGCGGTGGTGGTTGCTTGCATTTCTGCTTTGGAGGTCTCTGTTGCTTGAGCAGATTATTATTGAGAGCCTCCGTGAATGTTTTTATGTTTCTATGTGTGGATTTTGGTGGTGTAGATTTAGTGAGACTATGTGATGAGTGTGGTGTGGCACAAGTGTTTACCTTCTCCTCTTGACTGTCAAGTTCAGTCTTGATTGTAGATAGCTTTACCTCCAGTTTGGCTAGATAAGTGCATCTCTCACAGGTTGTAGTGTTGGGTGGTAGGAGAGGGTTATCTGTGTACATGAGGCAATTTCTACATTGCCCCAAGATGCCCAGATTCATCAGATAGACAGGAGAGAACACTGGGAGCCGACCCTTGGACATGCCTGAATAAAAAACTATTTTCCTCTAGATAAGTAAGGAAAGTGAGTACAAGAGTTGTTTTTCTCTAAGCAAGTGAGGAAAGTAAGTACCAAAACTGTTTTCCTCTAGGTAATGAGGAAGTTTGAGTGCTGTAGAAATTAGTAGGTTATTTAGTGCTTACAAGTTCTGAGCAAGTGCTGATCACGAATAAGCAAATTCAAGTGCTAAAACGAAGAATCTGTATCTGGACTAAACTAGTTACAGGAAAGGGGGGAAACAAGTGCAAATGTGGGCGTTTAAATCAGAAAGTTGAGAGAGGTGGAAAAACTGCCCAAACGGCCAATAACTACAATTTCTGGACCAGAACCACTCCTTATGTGGTTGATAGGTTACCTAGTGCTTACCACTCCCACTGATAAGCTAGAAGGATTCCCTCCAACACAGAAAGCTTGGGGGAGCTTAGAAGCTTACATACAGTCCTGGATACAGCAAATCTGAATCTGGACTACACTAGTTACAGGAAAGGTTTATATATATATATATATATATATATATATATATATATATATATATATATATATACACACACAGAAAAGTAGCTAAAAACAGCAGTCAAAACAATTCATATGCAGTGCAAGCTAGTACACTTATGTATGTAGCAATGTTAGACCAAACAGTTTAAAAAAATGCAATTAAACTAAAAATGACTAAAAACAAGTGCAGAAGGAGTCTATTAGGTAGAATGAGGTAAAGAGATGGAACTGGGGGGAGTGTCCCAGATCAAATCTACAGTGGGGGCAGGCAACTGCAAAAGCCTCCAAATGTAAACAACACAGGAATAGGGAGAGTGTGCATGGGAAAACCAACACCATCAGCAGAGATCTGAAAAACTATACAGTGAAGCAAAAATAACAGTGCACAACTCTGAAGTCAGCCAGCAATGATATAAAATTAGTCAAATGACAATTACCAGTACACAACTCTGAAGTGCCAGAAAAATATACTCAGCTCTGTATATCTCTAGATAGTTTGAAGAGAACTCTGTCAGGACACAGGTAGGCTCCAGCAATGATATGCAGATTTTTTGAGAGTTTATCTATTGTGCCTGAGTGGAGAACAGTGTCAAAGGCTTTGGCCAGGTCAAGGTAGGCAGTGTGCACTGTCTTCCCCTCGTCCATGGTTTTGGTGACTGTCTCAAAGAAGTCGACCAAATTTAGCAGACATGACCTCCCCTTGACAAAGCCAAATTGTGTGGGATCAAGTGTTTGGATGTTGCCAATGTCCTTGTTAATGAGGTCCATGATAATCCATTTCATGACCTTGCAGATCAGGCTAGTTAGGCTGATGGGTTTATAATTTCCTAGATCGGTGGACACTCCACCTTTGTCTAAAGGGATGACAGTGGCTGTCCTCCACCCAGCTGGGATGAAGCCTGTACTCAGGCTTTGGTTGAATAGGGTGCCAAATGGTGCTGCAAGTTCCTGCCTGCGTTCACGTAGGATGCAGCCTGGGATGTTATTGGGTCCCATGGAGGCTGTATTTTTTGCCTTTGAGAGGGCAGTGATGACCTGTTCCCTAGAGATAAGGGGTTGGGGCCAGGTACTGGGGATGTCCTGATTTACTGATGGGGGGACAGAGGGGAGAAGTTTTCACTGAATCTGTCAGTCAGCAGATTGGCTATATCTACAGTATTTGTGTATGTGGCATCCTTGACCACCAGTTCTGAACAGATCTGCGTGCTTCCTTTGAGATTGTGGACAATTGTGAAGAAGGCCTTATGACTGTCTCTAGTAGATGTGGCCAATTTGGACTTGAAGTTGACTTTAAAGGATTTCACTAGTGCTCTTATTTGTTTGTTCAGGCTAAGGAGAGATTGCTTGCAATTGGACACCTGCTCCTTCATGGTCCTGGATAGCAATTTTTTTATTTTTGTTGTATAGTTTATTTATTACAAATGTCCACCAGACAGGTTTACTCTTCCTTGCAGAGGATGATTTTTTCCTTTCAGGCATTCCTGATTCCATGCATCTATATAAATGCTCATGTAGTACTTGGGTGTAGATTTGGACATTGGTGTCAGTTCCTACAATAGGGGAGGGGGCTGTGAAGCTGTTTATACCATCCTTCAGGAGGCTGTAATCAGCTTTGGAGAAGTTTTTTTGTTAGACCCTAGCTAGAGCAGGGTGAGGGGAGATGGTGACTTCAAAAGTGACCGCTTTGTGGTCGGATCTTACCAGGGAGGATGATACTATAGGGATACTGCAGTGGTTACTCATATTGATTAATATCAATTCCAAGATATTATCACCCTTGTGTGGGGGTATCTACTAGCTGTTCCAAGACATTTGCATTGACAAAATAAAGAAATCTCTGGGCATTTGTGTTCTGGTATGAGTAGTTCTTCCAGTCTATGTTTAGGAAGTTAAAGTTACCCAGGGTCAGGGTAAAGGGTTGAATCTTGATAGATATGAACATGTCCAAATAGTCAGATTGGGTATCTTGAGTCAGATTTGGGGGCCGGTAGCTAGCTATGATTTGAATAGGGGTCCTGTCAATGGTTAACTGCACCTGGAGTGTCTCCTGTGCATTATACTGTTTGACCAGCCTGGAAGTGTGTATGTCTTTAATGTATATTGAAACTCCACCTCCTTTGTCTTTACTGCCCACAGTTTGGGGTCTGAATGTATAATAGGATGAGTAACCAGGTAAGGCTGGGATGCTCTCCACAGCTTTGAACCGGGCTTCTGTGACTGCACAGATGTCAGCATTTTCCAAGGTTAGGAATGCTTGCAATGACTGCAGTTTCATGTTTAGACTCCTAGCATTTAGCAGCATGACCTTTAATTTGAGTTTTGTTGAAATTTTTATGTTGGTAGTTTTAACCTCATCACTTTTCCTAAAAAAAGGCACTATAGGGGAGGCAAGAGCCTTTGCCAGAAGCCTGAAGCCCAGGTGAGACAGATGCAGGCCACCTCTGGCAAAGCATCGTGGCCTGTCGATCATATCTTCCTAGGCTGTCAGGTACTGGATCCCCCTGAAATGACACCAGAAACTAAGCCAATTGTTAAAACCAATCATTTTCTGTTTGTATTGAGGCTAGGGACATACCTGCCTGGGACACATAATCAGCGAGCTCAATCATGTCTCTCTTCATATAGCCCTGAGAGGTACATCTAAAGTCATTCACACCACCATGGACTATGAAAGAGTCAAAACAGTACCTGTTGTTGAGAGACTTGAGTGCATGTGCGATATTGCAGATTCTGGCACCTGACAGACAACTAACCATGACTTTCTCCTTATCCAGCCTGGTGAGAAGCACATCTGTGTGTCTCACAATGGAGTCTTCTATGATAATATGTTGGGTTTATGCTGAAGCCTTAGTGGTTGTGAGGCATACGTGTGTGGACTATGCATGGTATGTGGTGTGGAGGGCTGGGAGATCACGTGTGTTTTTGCCTCTGATGTCTCCTTTGTCTGGGTATGTTTATATGGAGAACCTCTGCATATGTAGGTATGTGTTATATAGGTGTGGGTGGTGTTTGAGGTGTAGTTACTGTGCTGACAGCCTTTTCAGTGCCAGATATACTGACTTGAGGGGGAGAGAGCTTGGACTCTAGGTTCCTAATGTAACTGCATCTCTCACAAATTGTGTTCCTAGGTGGTAATAGTAGATGGTTGTCCATGTACATGAGGCAGTTTCTACACTGTCTCTGGATGCCCATATCAACCAGACTGGCAGGAGAAACTGTAGGAAATGGTCCATCCATATTTATCAGGATCTAAGGGAGAAAGACCATAGAGAGCTAAGGGGTGGGTAAAAGAAGTGTATAACTCTTAATTATTGTCATTAAGTGTAGCTCCCTACCATGTCCCCAAAAAGTCACCAATTTTTGGAGGTATTAAGAGGGACAGAGTTAACATTTGTGTCAAAATCAGGGACATCCCTGAAAATCAGGAACAGCTGAGAGGTATGGGAAGGAGCTCTGAGCTCTGGTCATACCTCTCAACTGTCCAGATTTTCACAGAACGCCTAGATTTTTGTCTCATATTTTTGCTCTATACCTCATAAAATTTGTGTTTTTTTGGCAAATCATCTAGAACTGAAGTCACTAAATAATGACATACATTTGATTACAGGCTTTACATCCTTAAGAAAATGCATGTTAATGCAAAACCTATTAGTTTAGTAACTTTCCAAGTCTATAAGGGCAATATGTAACATTTTCTCCGATTTTGGAAATTTGTCCCCTCATCATGTTTGGCTTTGTCCAGATTTCTTGAACTTACAAGTTGAGAAATATGGCTTTGGTAGACTGCCAGAAATACAGTAGCAAGGCACTATTACCCAAATTCCAGTAAGGCAGTGTGTTTGTTGAACATCTATAAGGGAAAAATGTCACTGACACCTGGAAAACTTTTTTTTCTTACTTCCTTGTAAATCATCATCCAATATCATCCCCTTTTTGGACTTTTCCTTTCATGGATGTACTTTATACATTTGAATATAAATCTTGGCTCTCAGTGACGTCTCTTGCTTCAATAATTTCAGTTTCTTAAACAGTTTAATCTATTTGCCTTATTTTTTTTAAGTAAGCTACATACTGCTCTATTTTTACAGTCATGTTATTTTGTCATTGATGTCACTCATTGTTTCCTGGCATAAATCCTTTTAAATCCTCCCCCAGATTCAGCTGAAGTGACTATCTTTTATGTGAATCCAGCATAATTTACCTGTTTTTGTTTTTCCTTTACCCTTTCCTTGTAAGGAAAATCTCCTGCTTATTGTGGATTGGGATTTCCTTTCATCCATACAGTTCATTTGCTCGGAAGGGAGCACTCCACGTGATCATTGCACATATTCCCAGTCTGCATGATGTTTGGATAGGTGTTCTGCCAGCATAGAGGCTTACTGGTAAAATCTCTCCTTCACAGATCCAGGATTCATTCCCAACTTCTAGTAACTTCCTATGTGTTTGAATGATCTCCTTGTGTCTTTGAGGGGTTTCTGTGGCTTCTTTCCCACAACATTTTGCTATGAGACTTAACCCTTCTGTCAATGTCCATTTTCAAAGGGGCTCTGGATAGAAAGACCCTCAAAATACTATAAATATAAAATGCACAATGAGGTTGATCAAAAAGAATCGTAAATGGCTTAGATACATCTAGGGTCTTCACACGTAGCCATGCATCATGAAATATTATAGACCAATAAGTGGAGATAAACCATGGTACAGGAGATTTTAGAGCACAGTAATACCACACAGCATTTAATAATTAGTGAGATGTTGTACAGATTGGTCAAACATACTCAGAAATAAAATCATTTTTGTACAGCTCATGGCCCATAAAGGAAAAATGTTCAATACAAGCAAGTGTCCAATACAAGCAAGCAAACATGCAGATAAAAATATCAGTGTAATGGAAACAGAAAATGTTTAAAGCATAGATGTTGAGGTAGTTTAGTGGGAAGATCTCAAAGTTACAGGGTTCATTCCTAACCTCTGGTCAATGTACAGGGGTTGCGTGTTTTTGCCCTCTGCACGCATGTGTTTTTTCCAAGTGCATGATTTCCTCCTATTTCCCAGAACCAGCCTTGTTGTATGAGCCCACTGAATTGTTAATAAACTTGCACAGGCTGCTAACAAAGTTGTCAAGTAGCAAGACACACTAGCATCACAGTCTACCAAGTGCAGTTATTGACAACTTATGTTTAGTCAACTATGGCACTTATTTGTTTAGTTGTCTGGCACAGGTAAGATTAGTTAAGACTGTTGCTGTAGCAGACTGTTCTTTATTCATTGTTTTGTCTGAGACTGTATATTGATATCGGATAGAAGCAGAGATTATTCTTTTTGTGCTGTGTAGGTTTTATGTTTAGCCGTTTACATCAAAAGTCTGTATGCCAATATTCATATAGATGACGGATGGTGTATATATGTGTGCCTTTTTATAAATCAGTATGAAAGACCCAGCTAAGTTAGAGTTTTCACTTTGTAATACCTTATACCTCCTGTAGCCCATAGGATATATGCAAATGACCCCTTAAGGAGATATCATTGTTTCAGCCACATGGCTTTTGAATGCCCATGACTTTTCACTTTTTACCCTTTAAGTCTTCACTAGTGCATTCAGAAAAAATAAAGCAAATACCATCAGCTGAAGACATGCCATGTTTCACCATTTTCTGTGCTTATCAGTGCAGCACAAGTGGATTGTTAGGCAACACTGAGTTTAAGACCAAGCCTGATATCCATAACCTTTAAAGTGACTATGAAATATCCTAAATAACATCCAAACCAAAGGGTAAACAGGTCACACAGACAAACCATTCAGTAAAAACTCAGAAAAAACCCAGCTAAGCTAGAATTTTTAGTGAGTAATACCTTAAACTTCCTGTAGTGGATAGATACACACACACACACACACACATATATATATATATATATATATATATATATATATATATATATATGTGTGTGTGTGTGTGTGTGTGTGTGTGTGTGTGTATATATACACATGTGTGTGTGTGTGTGTGTGTGTGCATTTGCAAAAAATACATATATATATATATATATATATATATATATATATATATATATATATATATACATATATACATGTATGTATACACCTGTGTGTGTGTGTGTGTGTGTGTGTGTGTGTGTGTGTGTGTGTGTATCCTAGCCCTAGATCATACTTAAAAAGGGTCCTAAATACTTAAAAGAAACAGTTCATTTACATACCATATCTCAGAATGTCATGGCATTGCAGATTTGACATTTTTGTGAACTAAAGATGTGCAACATATATATACAGGGGGTGCAGCTCCCGCACAATATTAATGTTCAGGTCACATGACCATGGAGATAATGCACTACTCGGATTCAAGTTGTCCTCGAACTGTCCACATCTTCAAAGTTCTGCAACCTCACAATATGATTAATAAAGTGGCTGTGGTATTGGGGGAAATCAAAGCTCTCTATATGAAGGATGCTGGTGGCATGAAGGAGCATGCGTATGACATGTTTATTACTCCATGGCACATAATGGGATGCCCTGAAATTTGAAGTTTTAAAGACGTTTTTTTTTGCAGGGTGTTAATGTTTTTATTGCCAGCATTCCAAGAGTCTGCATATATGCCTCAACATCCTGTGATTCTGAAGCATATGCAGAAACTACCTGACAGCTCCGTCTGAAAGCTAGATGTACTTCAATAGCCACTGTTTACTAGTGAAGACTGAAGAAGAATGTCTGATTTTTATATCTTAGAAAAAAGGCTAGGTCATTTATGTTATCTCCTGTTGGGGAAGGGGGGCACAAACAACTTGTTTTGTACACATGATGACTAAAAAGATTTTTCAGATATTCTAAACATCTTATTTTACTAGTTTCTAAGTTATTCTAATCAGACACCTAAAAATTAAAGTCATGCAAAATGTGATCTATGACTAGTGAGTTGTAAATCATTAGAAATCAATATCCTGCACCTATTTCCCCTAAGGAGGAGTTGAACAGAGGTTGATAAAGGGATTATTATACAAATTAAATTTTTGTAGTTTGTTGTGTGGTTCAGCATTCGTAACAATTGCTCTCCCATCTACATAGGTTCATAGGTGTGTACTAGGCTAATGGCCCCGAAGCCTTTACAAGCCTAGCCAATAGAAGTGCCCTGGCATTGTGCCGCCCGACGTTAGTTCCCAGTGCCTCTATCAAGTAGAGCCACTGGAGTTATCCCCGGGGTAAACTTTCTATTTCCCATCCACTCATCAAGATTTCTTTTGAAAAGGACCAGTGAGGTGCTCTGCTTGACATGTATGGGAAGTCTATTCCACAGCATGGGCAGTCTCTGGGTTATAAACCTGTCTCTCCAGCATGTACTGTTGATTGTGGTAATGAGATTGAGGTCTCTGGAGCATGTGGTGAGGAGGGATTGGGATTTCTTTAGATGTAGCATTTCTAACAGAGCTGGGTCAGACATGGCTTTGTAAGTCAGGCAGAGATCCCCTTTTAGTAGATGATATGAGACAGAGAATAGCTGAAGTTTTTTGAGTCTGTCCATGTAGGACATGTGTTTAAGGCCTAGGATCCTCTTTGTGAGGTACTTTTGTGGCCTTTCCAGCTGTTGCATGTGTCTAGTGAGGTACATGCCAAATGGGGCATTATACTCGATGATTGGCCTAATGAGAGAAGAGTAGAGAGAGATGATAACCACTTGCTTCCTGGATGCAAAACCCTTGGTAATGACATGTGCCACATAGGACTTTCTGACCACAGTGGCAATGTGGTGGTTGAAGGAGAGGTTGCTGTCAACCTGTGTCCCCAGATCTCTTATAACGCCTTCAGTGTTCAGTGGGCTCCCATCTATGTTGTAATTAGTGAGAACTGAGGTTTTCCCAAAGGGGATGAAGACGCATTTTTTGGCATTAAGCTTAAGGCCATGGTTTCAACACCAGTCACTGGTATCAGTGAGGCCTTTCTGTAGGATGTCTACATCACTTGGGGAGTTAATAATGGCTCCCAGCTTGCAGTCGTCTGTGGACTTGGTCAGCCACAGTCCCTCCGTGTTGTCCTGGACTTCTGAGAAGTAGATGCCAAACAGGAGAGGACCCAGAACTGATCCCTGTGGGACTCCACTCATAACTGGTCGACAGTCTGACTTGGAGTCCACTACTTTTACATTGTGGGTTCTATCTGTGAACCAATTTGCAACCCACCTAGTGATATAGGGGTTGATGCCTAGTTTGGTGAGTTTATCAATAATTCTTGAGTGGGGAATGGCTTAAAAGGCCTTGGCCAGTTCAAGGTAGGCTGTATGAACTGTCTTGCCCTCATCCACAGCTCTGGTCGCCTGGTCTGGTCTATCGCCCCATAAGCCTGACTAGCTTGGTCTGCAAAGCTATGGAAAGGATCATCATGGACCTCATAAATAAAGATATTGGGGACCTACAGACACTGGATCCTACCCAGTTCGGCTTTGTTAAGGGCAGATCCTGCCTCTTAAACCTGGTTGATTTCTTTGAAACAGTCACCAAGGCCATTGACGAGGGGAAGGTGGTCCACACAGCCTACCTGGACCTTGCAAAAGCCTTCGATACAATACCCCACTCGGGCATTATAGATAAGCTCACCAGCTTAAATATAAACCCCTATGTCACTAGATGGATTGCAAACTGGCTCAAGGACAGAACCCACATGGTTAGAATTGCTGGAGCCATGTCAGACTCCAAACCAGTTACAAGTGGTGTCCCACAAGGCTCAGTCCTGGGTCCTCTCTTGTTCAGTATATATTTCTCGGAGGTACAGGCCAACACGGAAGGACTGTGGCTGACCAAGTTCACAGATGACTGCAAACTGAGTGCCATAATCGACTCTCCAGCCGACACAAGCATCCTCCAAAAGGGCCTCATAGAAACAGACAACTGGTGCCAGAGCCATGGCCTCAAGCTAAATGCCAAAAAGTGTATAGTCATCCCCTTTGGCAAAAACAAAGTGCCCACAAATTACCACATAGGTGGTAATCCATTAAGTACAGAAGAAGTAATTACGGACCTGGGGACCCAAGTTGATAGCAATCTCTCATTTGACAACCACGTGGCCAAAGTGGTTAGAAAAACATTTTATATAGCCCATCTAATCATGAAGGGATTCACATCTAGATCAGGGGAGGTCATCGTGCCTCTTTACTCATCCCTCATCAGGCCCATAATTGAGTACAATGCCCCTTTTGGGATGTACCTTACCAAACACCTGCAGCAAATGGAAAGACCCCAAAAGTACCTCACCAAGAGGATCAAAGGGCTCAAACAGATGTCATATGCTGCCCGTTAAAGAAACTCCAGCTCTACTCAGTGGCATACCGCCTGTTCAGAGGCGATCTGTGCCTGACGTATAAAGCCATGTCCAACCCGGAATTAATGGACATGCTGCACCTCAGAAAATCCAAATCCCATCGAGCTACGCTCGAGAGACTTGAACCTCAGCACTGAAATAAATAGGACATGCTGGAGGGACAGATTCATAACCCAGAGGCTCCCTTCACTCTGGAATAAAATCCCAGTCCAGGTTAGGCAGAGTCCTCATTGACTCTCTTCAAGAGGAATCTTGATGAGTGGATGGGAGATCGAGGTTTACCCGGTATCACTTCTGTGTCACTGTTAGACAGAGGCACAGTATACTAACCTCAAAAAAGGGCATAGCAAAATAAATTTAAAATGGGTGGCGAAAGCCAAACACATTCTGGCTAGGCTTATAAATGCCCTAGGGCAGATAGCCTAGTATGAACCTCTGAACCTATGAACCTATGGTGACTGACTCAAAGAAGTCAACAAGGCTGAGCAGGCATGAGCTAACTTTCAGAAAACCAAATTGCATGGGATCTAGAGTTTGGAGATTCCCTATATCCTTATTAATTAGGTCCATGATGATGCATTCCATAACCTTACATATCACATTCGTCAGGCTAATGGGGTGATAATTCCCAGGGTCTGTAGTCACTCCACCTTTATGGAGAGGGATGACTGTAGCAGTGTGCCATTCAATAGGGACAAAGCCTGAGATGAGGCTGTGATTGAACAGGGCACACAGATGTGGTACCAGTTCACTTTGCAGTTCATGGAGAACACATCCAGGGATATTGTCGGGTCCCATGGAAGCTGTATTCTTGGCCTTGGACAATGCAGCTTTAACCTGTACTGCAGTAATTCTGGGTGCCTGGCATTCCTCCGGTATTGTGATTGGTTCTTTAGGGGGGTAAAGTTGGCACTGAATCTGTCGGCCAGTATATTGGCAATATCTGTTGGCTCAGTATAGGAGGTACCATTGTTCAGTAACTCAGAGCAAACCTGGGTATTGCCGTGGAGATTCTTGATATAACTATAGAAGGCTTTGTGGCTGTTTTTAGTATCTGCCACAATTCTGCCTTCATAGCTGGCTTCAGAGGTTTTGATGAGGAATCTCAACTTTTTGTTGAGGCTAATAAGGGAGTTTTTCCAGTCTTGGGACTTCACCTTTTTCTGCAACAGTTTCTTCCTTCTGTTGTAGAGTTTATTAATGGCAGGGGACCACCAGAGACTGGCTTCCTTTTTTTGGAGGAGAGAGTCTTGGTTCTGTTGGGTATGGCTAGCTCCATGCATTTATGTACATGTTCATACTGTGCATTGGTGTATGATTCGGCAGTCATGCATCTATTTACCATTGACATGGGTGCCGTGAAGTTAGCCACCTCTGTTTTTAGGAGCCCAAAGTCAGCTTTGGAGAAGTTTTTAATGGTAGTTACCTTTGCAGGGGGTGTGGGTGAGATGTGGAGTTCCATGTTCATTAGTTTGTGGTCGAATCTAACCAGGGAGGAATTGACTATTGGTGTAGTGCAACGGTTGCCCATATTAGTAATAACCAGGTCAAGGTGTGGAATGCGTTATAGCCTGGTAGCACAGGGGTGCTTTCTGCTGCTTTAAACCAGGTCTCTGTTACAGCACAAATGTTGATGTTCTCCATTTTGAGGAGTGCTTTGAGCAAGTGCATTTTGAGATTTAGACCTCTTGCGTTGAGCAGCATGACCCTCAGATTGCATTTATTTATAGCTGTTATGGTGGCAATTTGGTCTCTGGAGCATCACCTAAAAAGGCACTATAGGGGTGGCAAGAGCCTTAGTCAGTATCTGGAAACCCAAGGGTGACAGATGCAGGCCATCTCTGGAAAAGCATTGAGGTCTGTCAGTCATGTCATCCCAAGCAGACAGATACTGGATCCCCTTAGAATGACACCAGAAACTTAACCAATTATTGAAGTCAATCATTTTCTACTTGTACTGCGATATCATTCTGGGTGACAGTAGGATGCTACTCAGGGCTAGGGTCATACCTGCCTGGGCCACATAATCTGAGAGCTCCACCATGTCTCTATTCATGTAGTCCGGGGAGGTGTGTCTTAGGTCATTCATACCCACATGGACAATGACAGAGTCATACTTGTACTTGTTGTGGAGTGACCTGAGTGCATGTGTTATGTGTCAGATTCTGGCACCTGATAGACAGCTGACTGTTACCTTCTCCTTATTCAACCTAGTGAGTGGGACATCGGTATGCCTCACTATCAAGTCACATATGATTAGTGTATTGGGCAAACTGTTTTACCTTAGGGGCTTATGCTGATAGGCACACTGTGTAGGTGAGCTATGTGTCTTGTGGTTTGTGCTGTGTTGTGGTGGTCGAGTGAGTTTCTACCTTCGAGGTCTCTGCTGTTTGGGTATATTTCTATTGAGAGCCTCAGCGAAGGTAGGTGTGTGGTTTGTGTTTTTATGTGAGAGTTGTGATGGTGGGTGTCCTGGAGGGCTATGTGTTGCATGTGGTGTGGTGCAGGTGTTGACCTTCTCCTCTTGACCAGCTATTCCAGTCTTGGCTTGAGAGTGTATGCTTCCAATTTGGATATATAAGTGCATCTCTCACAAGACTAAGTATTGGCAGGTAAGAGGAGAGAGTTGTCTGTGTACATGAGGCAGTTGCCACACTGCCTCAGAATGCCCAAGTTCACCAGATTAATAGGAGAAAGCACAGGGAACTGACCTTTAGACTTGCCAGGAGGGGTGGTCATTATTAGTAAGTGCTGTAGCTGTTTCCTTATATATTCCTTTTACAGGAAAATTGTCTGCCAAACACTTGAGGGGAAACTAATACGTACACCCTGAAAATTTAAGGATGAAGTATTTAGGCAGATATTCTGAAGTTAGAAAGAAATCAAGCAGTACTTACTGAAAAATAAAAAAATAGTTTATCAAGAATGATGAAAAGAGGGGAGTCACATGAATGGCTACTGCCTGGCTACTACTAATGATGGTCTCAGCGCAGCTTCACTCTGTTGGGATAAAATACTCCTTTGCTTTTTCTCTTACCAGAAGCAAAATGCTAGCACTGATCTCAAAAAGAGAAGCAGGCCACGACCTGTTTGGTGATCCACAGTCTTGTCCCAGATGAAACAAGGTCCTGCAGGCTTGTAGCATTTTTTGGTAGATGCCTTGAATAGCAACCAGACTAATCAGGTACGTTAAGCAAAGACACTTTCTCTCCAACCAGAAAAAGTCAGGAATCAGTGCACTCTGCCCCTACTCTCACCAGGATCAGAATATAAGCACAGATTCCAAGCTGTCACCTAAAAAGCAATTATTAAGCTTTCTGGTGATCAGCAGTCTCCAGGAAATAATGTAACTGCACTCCTTCTCTCACCAGGAGAAAACAGAAGCACTAATCCCAAGATGACTACTGAGAGGGAGAATGTGGGCTCTCCAATAACTGGTGGTCTTGCAATAGATGCTTAAAGGTAAGATGAAAAAATTGGTGTATCCTAAACACTGCTTTGTGCACTTGAAGAGTTAGATGTGAAAGTAGGTAACTTAAGTTTTACCTGTCTAAAAGTTAAGTTTTAGTGGAGAATCACTATTTTTAAAACAGCAAGATAGATTGAAAGGGGGTGGTCACTTTTGTATTCTAGTATTATGGAATACAGTAGGATGGCCAATACATTTAAATAGTTGAAGGGGAGTGATTTCACAAAACGATAATTTTGTGCGTACTCACACCAGCCAGTAAGAGCAGAGAGGAAATGAGATATATGGTTAATTAACATAAGGGGCAGGCAACTAGAAAGACAGTGGTGTTTAAGAACACAACAGTAACTGGGTAGGAGGGTAGAAAATAATTCTGTCTGACTCACAAGAGACAGAGCTGTGGTCTCTTTTCAAGTTTTAATATGCAGTTAAATGCAGAATACAAGTAAAACACAGTGTAAATAAAACAAATCACAGTACACAAAATAGAAAAAGGCAACAAAGTAATACAAAATACAACAAATAAAAAGCAAACTAACTTTTCCCTCACAGCAAACTTTAGCAGAGTCTGGGTGAGACTCTCCAGTAAACCCGCCATAACCATAACACATATACCACTGTGAATACCATGCTGCTTTCACTCTACCATCATTCATCTTCCCTTAACAAATGCTTAAATGCATTCTAATAGTCTTAGTTGCAAACCTCTGCTTAGACTACCCCTAAATCCATCCTACTGCACCCAAGACTTCCCTCACACTTTTCCTAATCTACTTTATTAACCATTAGCTTCCCTTATGCCAGACTTCCTACTAACTGTTGTAAATGCAAAATGACTAAATTCAACCATGCTGGTTGACTTTTCTAATACTTCACACTAATAGCACTTAACATAAAACCACTTTACACGAATAGCAATTAACACAAAACCTAACGTTAATTTCTTCGAATAAGATCTAGTATGAACCGCTATGGTAGATCTTTGTACTAGGATCTTTGTTATATTTATAATACTATGCTAGTTTTTAAGCATCAGTGCATGAAGCTTAGCAACAAGTACAAATTTTTATACACCTAATTCTTCTTTTGTAGCTATGGCGGGGTATTTTTCAGCTACCTAGTATAGCCACCAAGACAGCTTGCAACTTATGCACATGTCTTTATTTTCCTATTGGCTACCTTTCAGATATGGTTTGTCGTATATAGGGATTGTGCATATTCTTGCCTTGAAAGTATTTGGACAAATTCACTTACCTGATTAACAAATATTAAATAAATAAGCAAAAAAAATAGTATCATTCAACTGTTTAAACATGTACCATAGATTTATTTACTTATATATTTCACAATATTAGCATTTTACAGTATATATCACCTAATTTAAATTATCCTTATGAAAATGTTTGTGAAAATTTTGTCTGTTGCAAGATATATTGTGGACAGACAGTAAACAAATATATAATAAAATGCACTCTGGATATATTCAAAAGCAAGACTGAAATACTTAACATCTCTTGGGGAAGAATATTTTGATTTTCAAGGTCATAAGGCAAAATAAAAATTACATGCTTAAGTAGAATACCCATCTGAAATGCACTTCAGTGACAAAAGTAACCCTGTAGTGTCTTATTCAGCCTAGCAATGCAGTAGACCCATTATCTGAATCACAGACCCTATGACACCAGAGGTACCTGAGATGTAACTTACTTTCACTGGTACTGTCATCATGCATATCTCTTGTTACCCATTAATAACAAACCGCAGTGTCAGATATGTCAGAATATACCACCATGTTTGTCAAACAGGTACAAAATGGCATCTCTGTGCATTATTAACACTTGAGTTATTTCAGACACATTGGTACAGTGCTCTAGGTAAAGTGCATTATGGGATACATACACTCTTAAAATGACAATGCTATATAATAGCCTTAAAATTGCAATGGCAATAGTACATATTCACAATATATACAACATCTAGTAACTTCACTTTACTTACCATCACATCTACCTCCTAAAGGGAAAGAAAGAGAGAGAGAGAGAGAGAGAGAGAGAGAGAGAGAGAGAAACAAACCACTCTTTAACAAACATCAACCTAAATTTATTTTTTTTAAAAGTAATAATATTAAGTGTCTGCTTGAAAGATCGTAGTAGGGGTAATTTGGTGCATATTCAGGGTACTTATTCCTGTCTCATCTGCAAACAAGGCAGACTTATTAGTAATTCTTCAGTCAAATTTAGTCACATTAATAAGATTTTGTGGGCCAAAAGTTTTTATACTTGCAATAGTAAATTAGTCGTATATGCTGCCAACTGTCTTTCCTGTTCAAGTTTTTACGTTGGAAAGACTAATAGATGTTTGAAACATAGCATTTACAAACACCATTTGGCTATCAAAATGAAAGATTTTACTAATGTCATGGCTAGGCATTCTGTTGTATGCTTTGCATTCAAGACGTTTTCATTTTCTGTCATTGACAGTGTCTATGATGGGGATTTTTCAGATGATTACAAAAACCTTACTTGAATGTAAGGAATAATTTTGGCAAATTTATTTGGCCACAGATCATACACCAGGTCTTAACGAGACCATCAGTATTAAATGTTTTTTACAGTTGAAATAATGTACAGAATTTAGTCTATGAATTATTAATACAGAGTTTATGTATTAATATTTGTATGGAATATATTTTTTTATTTAAATTTTTTCGTGTATTACTATGTATATATTTTTTATTTATTGTTTTTTATAAGTAGAACAAGGCAGTTCATTTGGTATTGGTTAACATTAGTCATGTGATATACATGATTGTTATATAATGAGTTTCAGTGACTGGAGTTTTTCTGAAGAAGTTCAAGTGAATAAAGTGGATGAAAGCGCTAATTTTGCGGTCCATGTCCTTTGTACATCAGAAGGCTTGTTCAGTGTGGTCGCTTGCTATTTCAGTTCTAAAGTTTATTTCACACACATTGGTATAGAGCTCTAGATAAAGTGCATTATGGGATACATATACTTTTAAAATGGCAATGCTATATAATAGCCTTAAAATAGCAATGGTAATAGTACATATTTACAATATATACAACCTCTAGCAACTTCACTTTACTTACCATCACATCTACCCCCTAAAGGGAAAGAAAGCGACAGAGAGAAACAAAACACTCTTTAACAAATTACGGACTACAGGGGAGCACAAATGATGCTGCACACATTCAGCATTCTGGAATGATCATGTGAATGCATAATGTTAACATTTACAAATACAATTACTACAATAATTTACAAAGCATCAGCTTGGGAGAAGCATCACTGGGAAGACACATTTAAAATGAAACTGGATAGCTACTTATCTTTCGATGTTATTCTATTACAATTTCAAGAACGATTCAATACTCTGACTTCATTTCCACTTCAGGTCATACATAGCACAGGAACTGGTGCTAGAAACAGAACTGGAACCCATGGAAAAAAAACTATGAAACAAGTTAGTATAACTAGCATCATTACTTATTACAGTCACTAAGTAAAACAGAGTCATCAAGATCAGAAACAGCCACACTCAGTTGTTTTGTTTGGACAGCACACAGTCTGTTATTACACATAGGCTATTTTAAACTTCCACCTTGTCTCAAATATTCAGTTGAGGAAGCACACATGAAGGCACAGGGACAGTCATATGACATGGACCTTGTTAGTCTAAACTCAAACAGCATTTGGTTTCTGGAACACTGCTTTTAGACTGAGACACATCAGTAAATACTCATATATGTCTCCGATTTCTCTAGCCATGGTACTATATTCAGTTTGCACATGGTAAAACCTCAGTGCAGTAGGTTTATGCACTCCAACACCTTCTCTATCTTATTTTTCTCCCCCCCAACTTCAAACAGACAGACAGACTGACCTGGATAAAAGACAGGTAGTGGGTATGCATATCACTGCTGATAAAATGTACTGTACAAAGCTTTAGCTCGTCAGTCATTTTGCTCGACTAAACTACTGCACCTGTTCTTGGCGTTAAGTAAAAAGGCTTCACTTAACAGTCATATCCCTGTGTTCTGTTATTGCCTGCAACTTACTGCTGTATGTTTTGCTTTTTGCTGTGTAATCCTCATTATTTTTGCTATCTCTAATTGGCTTTCCTCCACATCACTGGGACATACTCATTGCTCCTTATTGCTCCCCACTTTTTTATCTACATACATTCAATCTTCACCTTTTTATCTTGCTTTGTTATGCAATTTACTAGTTAGTTATTGGTATTTGTCTAGTATAAACCATATTTTTACCCCACCATAGTTCCAATAGTATTAGGTTTTTTTGTTTATACTTCTTTTTCACTTACAAACTCTGTTTTCTTATTGTTGGCATTTTAATGTAGTCTACTTAATGCATACCCTGTACATTATCCAATGTATTTCATTAGTAATCAAAGTAGTACAATTACAACAAGAAAACTGCATTTCCTTACTGATTGTTATTTTCTTTTCAAACTTGCATGTATGGCTGGGTTCTTCCTGCTTTGTTCACCCTTGCTACACTTCGACTCACTCTGCTCCCATACCCTCCCCCAATTCCCATCCACCCCCACTACTCCTGGGCTTATACTACCTATGCTACTCCCAATAACCAAATTAATCAAGTAAAACAATTTGTGTCCAATACATCTTCACCCACCTTCCTCGCACACCCACAAAACCTTCCATCATTACACTACATCTATTTCATCACACTACAGTCCTTCTCATATTGTGTACCACAACCTCTTTCTCTTACCCTTTTTAACACTCAACTCCAACCATATTGTCACTTTCTCTAATAAGAGATTGCCAAATCTCGTCTACATAAATTATAAGCCAATATCATGTCACCCGCATTACTAGCACTTATAATTTCCCTTTCTCTAGCTTTTCCTTTCCTGCTTCAACAAACAAGCTATCGTACATCTACTATTAATTCCCGTATCACTTACTAAAACTGACAAAAAGCAATTCTATATGTATCAGCAATCTAATAACTCTCATACCCCCAAACAAGTTTGGTCATCAATCAATTTACTTTTCAAACCAGGCACAAAACAAAATCCTAGGCCTCACCCTGGTAAATCCCCTCATGAAATTGTCAACCTCTTTAACTCTCACTTCATTGACAGTATCTCTAACCTAGTGTCAAACAATACTAATAAGTTAATATAACTAGCACTATTACTTATTACAGTCAATAGGTAAAACAGAGTCATCAGGATCAGAAACAGCTACATTCAGTTGTTTTGTTTGGACAGCATACAGTCTGTCATTACACATAGACTATTTTGAACTTCCAACTTGTCTCAAACCAGACACAAAACAAAACCCTAGGCCTCAACCTGATAAATCCCCTTGTGAAACTGTCACCCTCTTTCACTCTCGCTTTGACAGTATCTCTAACCTAGTGTCGAACAATACTTATTCTCTACCTTCAGTAAATCAATCCCGTGCTAAAAACATTTCTTTAATGAGTATAACTAATGCTGACTTTACTCCTACTTCTCATACATTTACATTCCACCCACTCTCTACTAACCTCATAAAATAAACTTTTGCTAAAACTCAAACCAAGTTCAAATTCTGCAGATAACCTTCCTGTGGAATACCTCAAGTTTGCTGCTGAGGCCATAGTCTACCCAGTCAGTATTCTTATCAATATATCAACCACAGAATCATATGTCCCAAGTATCTAGAAGAAGTCATTCATTATCCCACTACACAAAGGAGGCAATTCCTCAGATCTCTCTATAGCCCATTACTATTTTATCACCTTTGTCTAAAATACCAGAAAAAATGTATCCATATACAACTCATTAATCATCTTCTTCACAACTAACTACTGTCCCCAACCCAGCACGGCTTCAGACCAAATCATAGCACTTCAACCTCTCTTTTATCCTTCATGGATACCATACATTATGCCAGAGATTCTAGTCAACTTGTAACTGCACTGTTTTTAGACGTCTCTAAAGCATTTGATACTGTCTGTCACACTAAGCTATTATACCACCTTTCCTCTCTTGGTCTCACATCCCCCTCCCTTGCATGGTTTAAAAGTTATCTGTCTGATAGACAACAGTCAGTAAGGTGGCATGGCTCACTTTCCCCCTTCCTACCAAACATCACAGGAGTACTCCAAGGCTCCATCCTTGGGCCCCTTCTGTTCAACATCTTTATAAACAACCTTCATTCATCCTCCTGTCAAGACACTTTAATTCAATATGTTGATGATTCAACTATTATTTGCTCATCAAATAAGCTAGCCAACCTGCAGTTTATTACCCAAGAAGCTTTTTCATCTATTGAACTCTGGTTAAATAACTCCCAGTTGCTACTTACCCTAATAAAATAAAACTCCTACTTTTCTTCCCAAAAGGCAAATAGTAAATAAAACAAATTTTAAAACGCATTCCCTAAATAACACTCTAACTGAAGCAGTCCCACATACTAAACTGCTAGGTATAATCATCAACGAAAACCTAAAGTTCGATATCCATATCCAGAATAACATAAAAAAACACACCAGAAAATAGGCATGTTGTACTGGCATTCATCTTTTCTTAACCAGTCCACCAGAATCACTCTTGCAAATATATTCTTATTACCTTCCCTCTTGTACGACGCCAATATCCTTACTAATCTCCAGATCTCCCTCTTATCAAAACTTGAAGCTTACTACAATAAAATAACAAAATTTGCCACAAGTTCTACTTATTCAACTCACCACAGCACCTCTCTTCAATCTTTGAGATGGCTAGCACTACCTCAACAATTTACCTTCTTATAGCTACTAACGTCCCACAATGTTATCTGCAAGCCCACTGCCTGCCCTGCTCTAACTTCTGTTCTTCCTAGCTACCTTCTCACTAGATCTCTAAGATCCAAAGACAAACAACTTCTATTAATTCACAAGCCCAATAAAAATGCTGGAAAATGCCTCTACTCCTATTCCATTGCCAAACTTGGAACAATCTTCCCACAAATATTAGAACAAATGCCAACTTTCTCTCATTTAAAAATGCCTTGAAAGAATTCTTAAGCAAAGCATGGGTCTGTTCCTGCTCAAATCCCACTTAATACTATATCCCTTCTCTTTAACTACCTCAACACTCTTTGGTCCTCATTATACTTATAACTACAGTCTCTCCCTCCGGTTTACTATCAAAATGTTGAAATTCATTTGGTCAACATTCATAACGTCAAAATTCATTACAATGAATGTTCAAAATACCGAAAAAAAATGTCTAAATTAAAATGGTCGAAAAACACCTGGAAACTAACACTGGTGTTTTTGCAGGGGAGCTCAACCTCCACACCCCCTGCTACTTATATATTACAACTCTGAGATTGCACAACAGTGCAGACAAGGGAAAATCCTTGCCCTGTTTGCAACATAATGTCGACAGGTAATTTGCATGCACTTTCTGTCGACCAAATTAACTACTTAATATTCATGTGTCAACCATATGGGTTGATCATATGAACGTTAGACCAAATGAATTTCAACATTCTGATAATACATCTCTCTCTCCTACCTATAATTTTTAATTTAACCATACATATGGCTTACATACCTCTTTGTACCCCTAATCTAAGCCTTTCTTCTCATGCCAACTATTTTTGCGCACTCCAGATTCCCCTTGTTCATGCTTTCAACTTCTCTCTTATGCTTTTCCCAGTGTTGTCTGTCCTTTCAATTTCCTTTTTCTGATAATTAATCAAATTTTCATGAAAATTCCTTCCTGTAACCCTGTAATTATGTTACATATCTTTTCCTTTCATAATTCAACTTTTGACATGTATATTTTGTTTTATACTTATATCTATGAATTCTGCAGTAATTATTTACATCAGAGCTTTTCTCCCCGGTCCTCTGCTAAAAATGGGATCCCTGGATGCCAGTCAGACTTTCCCAGTAAATAAATGTCAAATAATGAAAGAAATAGGCACAATATGCACAATAATTTTAGGCTCATGGTTTTGACTGTAACATTGGTATGTCAGTTCTTATTTCTCTTCCAAGCATTAACTGTGAAGTGCTTACACCTATAGCACTGTGGAATTTCTCAATATGACACGAGAGCTCAATGAGGACCTAGTTCTCTCAATATCTTCTTTAGCTGTTTGCACTGCTTTCCCAGCTTTACCATTTGATTGCAGATAATGAGGACTTGTAGTATGAGTAAACCCATAGTCATCTGAAAACTGCTGGAACCTACCTGACACAAACTGTATATCATTTTGTAGCCAGTTCAATAGGTATTCCATACCTCGAGAACATGGTTTTGAATCTTATTGTTTACTAATTGTGGTTGGTATGTGCATTATTTCTATGTCATGATAGTAGTACTCAACAGTTATGAGGTAGCTTTTGCTTTTAACACCACATACATCAGTGGCAAACTTTTTCCAAGCACCTTATGGTAAGGGTGCTGGTACTTCAGTCTCGTTTGAGATGGTTTATGAACAATACAGAACTAACCTTTAGGCACCATATTTACAATGCTTTGAATAACAACTGGCCGCCATATGGACATTTTGGTTCTTTGGTGTCATTTTTTTTTTAGATCTTGATAATGTTCATGTATCTGATGTACCACTTCAGCTTGCTGTGAAGAAGCTATCTTTATACAGCAATCAGCCATCTTGTTCTGATAGTTGTTCTCTGACTATGTAGTACTTATGCACAAGATGTTTGGTTTGTGTCCAGATATTTGGTTAATTATTTTAAACATGTTAGATAACAGCTTGCAACCATCAGTCATTCCAGTTAGCTTGCTTTATCTTTCCTAATCTCTTGGCGGTTGCAGATCTAAATGTTGTTATGCTGTGCACATAACTGGCAAATTTTTCTTCATCACTGGATAATGGTTGGCCATATACAGTATTTCAGAATAACACATCTGCAATAACCAACTGTTTTCTGGCACCTGCATTGTTCTGGCAGTGAGCTTTGCAATGTTTTTATTAGTCTTTGGCATCTGGGTGGCAGTTTGTCTTTTCCATACTCATAAAAGTTATGCAGTGGAGCCAATGGTTTATGGTCAGTCTGGAGTTGGAAATTCTCAAGCCATAATACTTATTTGGAGAATGTCTTGCATACCTATTGCCCAAATACTTACAAGGCACTCTTTCTTGATTTGCAAGTATCATTTAGCATTCTGTAGCAATGGGCAACATGATAAAGCACGTGTTCATCTATATGGAGTAAAGCTGCACCTAGACCATAGTTACTAGCATCAACATTCACTATTGTCCATTTAGTGACATTGTAGTGTTCTAACACTGGATTTATTGTTAACATTTCAGTTACTTTGCTGAACATCTGGGCTTGAGCATTTCCCCAAGACCAGGGCACATCTTTCTTCAACAGGTCAATTAATGGACATTGCACAGAGAAGAGATCTAGCACAAACTTGCCTAATAATTTAATCATGCCAAGACTTGTCTTATCTCAGTAATAAAAGTTGGATTTTGTAACTCAGAAATTGCTCTGATCTTGTTTACACCAGGTGTGATTCCGTTATCACTTAACAACTAAAGTTCAATCTATACAAAACAGTTCTGTCTTGGTTAAGCTTTAACCCAGAATTTTTACAGTTTGCAGGACTACCTGTAATCTCAAATCATGCTTCTCTTTATCCAGACCAAATGCCAAAATGTAATTTATAACAACAACATCAAGTCTATGGAGTAAATCTGACCACATAAAAGAATCATACAAATGCTCCTGCAACACTTGACAAATGCTAAACCTACTCTTCCCTTCTACTACCCAATGGAAGACAGCCTCAAACTTCTCTTATTAGTGAAACCTTTTGCCTTTTTTACAAACTCTGAGGCACACCTTCCACTTTGCATATACATATTGGTAGGCCCAACACAAAAGGGACAGACTGCTTCACTCTTTCTTTCTTATATTTTACTTTTTTGGTTTGTTCCTTTCTTTCTTGTTTCTAGCAGTTACAATTTGCACAATGTACTAATATGATCTATAGTATAAAGTTAATCATCTTTATGCAAAATGAACTGTACACTGTCAAGTATTTGATTCATAAAAACAACATGTCTGTATACATCACTATAAAAAACTCACATGGTCATCTTAGTACTCTTGTACCAGGGTCATATTTGACAAGGGTCCAACAATAAGCCCACCTATCCAGTTAACAAATCTGAAATAAAATACACAGAAGATTTCAGGAGCTAAGATTATATGAAATGATAACCTCTTGAAAGATAACTTTTTTCATAGGAGTAATGAAGTTGTTACTTTTTTTTTTTTTAGATAAAATGTGACTTTATTACAAGTTGATTAATTTGTCAGTTTACAAGTGCAATATATAACGTGAATAGTTCTCTGGCAATTGGTTATTAATTAATCCAGTATGTATTGCATTTATCTTTTATTTAAATACAGAGAATTCAATTCAGGACCACAGGTTACAAAACACAGAATAAAACCAAAAACAGAAATTGAAAATATATTAAAAAGTCTTCTTGCCCAAATAAATCTAAACTACCAAGACTAAGAATACACAGCAACTCCAAACTGAATGCAGAAAATAAGCACTGAAGTCGTAGTCTACAGCCAACAAGAGTTGGAAAAACTAGAATTATTATGGCAATTGCGTACTAATGCATGTCTACACCCTGGTTTAAATGAAACATTTTACATCTTGTGCTATTTAAAATTGAAAAGTTTGACTAGATGAACAGGGCCAAAAATGTAATATTCAGTAGGAGTATATTATATGATGCAACATGTTAATATTACATTTCATAAGGGTTATGGACAGATTCGTGTAATGCAGTATGAATACTTTTGGTTTCTTTTGCTCCCTTTTTGCTGCTTTTTTTCACTTCAAGTGTTTTTTTAACCTAGGCTGCAGTAGTTACTAATGTAATTTGACTTTTAAAGGGTTAATGTTTTAATTAACTATATAAATGAGAAAAGTCATATCATCTAAACCTTTTTAATTAAACTATGAAGTTAAAACTTTATCTGAAGAAGTTTGAGTCATTAGACCAAACGAAAAGCACTTCATATTAACTGTTGGTTTTATCCTACTAAATCTCTTATTGGTTGTGGACTACGACTTCAGTGTTTATTTTCTGCATTAAATCTGAACTACCAAGTAAAGTAATGTAGGAAAGAGATACTAGTTCCTTCTGTATGTTCACTTAGCAGAGAGACTCTCATGCTGCCTTTAACCTAGGTCCCTTGAGTTCTAACTTGCAACCAACTCCTGTAACTTACATCCCATAGCTGCCACTTGTGTCTATGACACTTGCCCTTACTCTGTTTTATTAACATTAACTCTTCATCTTTCATACTTTCCATCAGTTTCACTGTCATCTATTGTAGGGAGTTGAGATAACTACCACTTTCCAATGAAGGTCTTTTTAGATACCAGCCAAAGTAAGGGCACTAATGCCTGTTTATATGTTGCTTTGGATGAGCCATTTACAGAATTAACTAAGTAATCATGTATTCCCATATGATGTTTGCCCCTAAAATGTTTTGCACTAGTTGATGTAACTTGCTGTGGAACTCTTGCAGCCTTTCGCTGTGCCAAAACATGTTTCCAGGTGACTGTTGCTGGTTGTTAACATATTCAGCATCTCTGCTCAGTATTAGGGTAAATCACTGCTAATCTATGCAACATATAAAATATCTGTGGAGACATCTCCAGCCAAATATTTGGACTTTTCTTACTTTTTTCACTCTTTTATGGGATTGCACATACCTCTAGCCATCTGTCACTTAATTCTGTCATGCCAAGGTACCTTTCCCATTTAATTAGTAATCTTTTACTACATTTACTACTGTTGGTTGCACCTGGTGCCTTATACATTCTGCTAGTAAGTCTAGTTTTAATGGGTTCAGGCACTCTTGCTTGTATGACTAGCTCTGTTAAGGGAGGCTTTACTACTTTCTCCTTACTTAGCCCTGTATCATATTTTTCTAGTATACATAATAACTCTCTGCATGCCTGTGAAAACTGAGGGGCTGTCAGGCCAGCTAGACAGAATTCTGTAAATAATTCTATGTCATTGTAAATGTTAATATGATCCACAGGCTGGTTTCACAAATGTAAGAAAACTGTGTTATGTGCTAAGCTTCAAAAATTTAATCATAGTGCACCTTGCTGGAAGAAAGCTGATAAGTAAAGAATTTAGGACTGTGTATGATCTCAAGCTAAGAGACAGGATGTCTGGGCTAGGAAAATCTTTCTATTGTCCTAAGACAGAGATAATTGCTAGGTTTCACATGCAAAGTGTCTTTTATTGTTGTGGCTTCCTGGCAAGTGCAGATCTAAAAGGAATGTTACATTTTGAGTTCTGTTAGCCTGGGAACTAAATCAGAGAAGTGTAAAAAATGATGTAATCTGAAATGACTCAGCAGTAATATGTATTATCAAATTAGGACATTCTCAGAGAGAAAGATTTGGCATTTTGTATTTTGTTGTGAAGCTGACAACAACTCACCAGCACTTTGCTTTGCTCTGTAAGATATTTAGAACAATTACTTCTCTTAGAGATAGATAGAAATAGTAAGATTAGTCTAGCTGTTTTCTATATTTATGTGACACTGCCCTACAATGTTGTTTTAAAGTATTTCCTGTGGTTTCTGAACTCTCTAATGTCATTGTGTTGAGTTAATAAGTATTGTCTTGTGTTTGTATTATTTATTATTAAATATGTTTAAACATTTTAACTGTGGCTGTTTTGTGTAGAGATATTTAAGCACTTAAAGTACTTGCATGTGTTTGGTGATACTGTATAAGCCACTCCTAAACAGCCTGCAAGTTACAGTCACACTTACCAATTGGATAATAATAACATTGTACAGTAGAATGGATACCCTTTGGTAAGGGCCTTTATAGTAATTGATAAGGGTGGTTGGTGGCAGTTGGTACTACCTTATAGTCTGGGCAGAAGGGGGCATAGCTAGTGAACCTGTGCCAGCCTTCCTCTGGAGTGTCTGTGTGTTTGTATATGAATCAAATCTCAAAGTGTGTGTGTGTGTGTGTGTGTGTGTGTGTGTGTGTGTGTGTGTGTGTGTGTGTGTGTGTGTGTGTGTGTGTGTGTGTGAGCTACTTGGACAAGGACACGAAGCACTGGTTGGACAAAGAGGGTGCTAGAGGTTTTGGTTTGACCACTCAGCTGAAATCTGAACCCTTTAACTGTGCCAGTGGGGAGTCTTATTGGGGATCTGGAGAGAAAGAGAGAAACCAGCCCCAGATTGATCTTAAGGGAAATTGTACTTTAATGTGTGTGTACTTGTTATCCTCCCAATGTGGATGCCCCTCACTGGTGCTAGTGGTGAGGATTGACGCTCCTTGATTACTGGGCCAGTGCACGGGGATCACAGTTCTATCCAGTCTTTTTTTCCTAATCTTATAGTCATCAGTAATATCCTTCACTTGTAGGTTCCTGTCCTCTTCGTTACGTTATTTTCAATATTTGATCTGCCTATTTCTTAAGTGCTAGTTCTTCAGTATGTTAATATTAATTTGAAAAATTGCTTTACTTAGCCCAATTGGTCTTAACTCAAAAAATCACCAAGGTATGATTATTCCTCTGATCTTACATTCTAAAATATTTCTGAGATAGGATAAGTACTTCTGTATTAGGGTGTCTGGCTAATTTGAAGTCCAAAAACTTATATCTAAACTAAACTATTTCCTTCCATTAGCCATTTTTGATATCTCTTTTCAATTTAAGATGAACTAGGGTCTAAATATTTTCAATATTAACCCTAGCTGGGTGGCTAGATGGTAATCTTCCAGATTGGGGGTCCCAACCCATCTTCTGGTGGACCCATCCTTACTTTCCATTCTACCCTAGGTCCCTTTTCTTCCCAAATGAATTTGGCCACATTATTTTCAAGACTCTTCCATTTGTCATATGCCGGTATGTATCTACTTCTAATACTCAAAAGGCCATATCATCCAATTTCATTTTCACAAGATGAAAATTGCGAAAACAAAATACCTGAATGGCAAATTTTTCCCAGGGCAAGTAAACACTTCTCCAGACTCCAACAAAACACACACTGGAGTAAATAAAACCCACCTAGGTGGGGGGCTATGTCCCCCACACCTCCCTAACTAAGTATACCAACTCTGTGATCTCACTACAGCATAGAAAAGGGTATGTTGGGCAAGTGTTTACTTGCTCTGGGAAAAATTTGCTGTTTGGGTATTATGTTTTCGCAATTTTCTTCTCGCAAATACAAAATTCGATGATATATCCTTTCGAATATTAGAAGGGTTCCACCTGTATACACATAAAAGACTGCCCAAAATATAGGATCAAGGGAACTACAAACATTTTAATTGCCTGTATTTTCTGGTCCAGCTCCATTTTAGTCGTCTTCATGTTTTCATCTTATTTTTTATTTTATTGTGCATCACCTGCCAACTTTCCACCAAGAAATCTTGTGCTTGTTGCATTATCCACATGCTCAGGTATCATATTTTATAGTGTCCCATAGGTTTGAGAACTGCTGGACCAGTTGAAATGTAGGAGTGTAATTTATATAAATAGCTTTAGATTTAAACTTATATCCTGCTACCACCTGGAATTGTCACAATATTTTAAATAAAGGGGTGTATATCATAAGATCGAAAGAGCAAAATATCGAATGGCAGAACATTGAACTGCTAACATCAAAACCCGATAACATCGAAAGCTGAGAACATCAAAAACGGAACAACTGAATAGCAACGGTCGGCCACATCACAAACGGAATTTCTGAATAGCAACAGTCAGCCATTAGGGTTAGGGTTAGTTTTAGGGTTAGGGTTCTGACCTGTTCTGAGACATTTCACAGTCATATCTTGTCCGTAGTACTCTGGCAGCAGTAGGATAAGCAGTGGCAGCTGTGGTGCTATTCAGTCACAGGTAAGCGCAGAGGGAGCAGGCATGGAAGGCTTAATTTTATAGTGTTTAATTATAACACATAGTAATACATTTAACATGTAATCAGAACACATCCTAATATGTGTATGAGTTCTTTGTATGATATTACAATTTTACTGGTTATGCTGCTATTAAACCATAGTTTGTACCATACCTTATGCATATGGAGCATTTCACAGTAACGTCAGGGTGTGTGTGTTTAGGAAGGCCAACTATGAGCGCCCAGGGTTTCTGTTTTCGATGTTTTCAGCTTTCGAAGTCATCAGGTTTCGAGGTTAGGAGTTCGATGTTCTGATGTTCGATATTTTGCTCTTTCGATCTTATGATATAAACCCCAAATAAAGTGGGTATGTTTTAATATAGATCAGTGAGGAAGAAATATAACACCATCTGTGAACATAGCTAACATATTTGGTCACAACTTCTGACCATCCTTTTAAGACAGACTTTCTAATTTTAACAGCTATGGGTTCTAGCTAACACAGCAAACAAAAGTGGGGAGAGAGGGCATCCCTGTTCACTTCCTCTTTCCATATTAAAATTTGCAGTTCCTTTCCCATTCATCTCAATTCTCAAATAGAGCCCCTATATACAGTTTCTAATAGTTGGATTAGTTCTGAGGGAAATCTTACCTTCTTTAGGATTAACCAAAGTATTCCCAGTATATATGATCAAAAACCTTTTCTGCGTCTAGTCCCAACAACATCAATGGGTTTCCAGATATTTCTGCTTCAGCACGTATTAATTTGATCAATAAAATACTGTAAATGTCTGTCACCCTTCTATAAGCCCACTTTGGACTCCTTTAATAATACCTGGGAGAGTATGTGATATTCTTTCACCTAAAATTGCCAGAAACATCCTATAATCATGGTTTAAAACAGAAACTGGTCTTATAAGCTCCTGTTTTAGCGGGATCTTTACCTTCTTTGTGAATTACTGAGATTACCGCTTCTTTCTCCTGCCCAGTATTAAGAATTTCATTGAAAAGTACACATTACTTCTTAATCACATTATTCCTGATTTTCCTCCATACCTCTACCAAGAGACCATCCCAGCCTGGAGACCTCACACAATGCTGATTCAACAAGTGCGCACTTATTTTCTTTTCCGTAATATGTCTCACAAAACTGTTATTCTTTACCGGATCTAACTATAGTATTCATAACTCACTAAGAAAGCGATCCAAAATCAGGGACCAATTGTTTTCTTTCACTTGCTTGGTGTTTAGTTCAGTGTACTACTAATGGAACACTAATCCTATTTGTTGAGGCTTTGTAACCATCTACCCATGGATTGATCCCTAATCTTTGTAATCTGCATTTCAGATTTCTGCTGTCCGAGTCTGGAAGCTAGTAATTTCAATAATCTTAAGAATATTAGCTAAATATCTCAATTATGTGGCTCTATGGGTTCTCTCTAGCTGAAGTTGTCAGCTTCTGGCTATCTTTCTTTAAGGGTGTTTGCCAAACACATCTAGCATTGACTAATTTAGGTGCTATGTCTCCTAAAATAAGATGAACACATTGATGCATCAATAAGCCATTTTAAACCAACACATATTTGTACAAATCAATTTTTCTTTATTATATAGACCATAGCAGCACAAGACACCACCCAGTCAGTTCAGCTACACTTTCTATTATGCCAAGTCTTTGCATTCATTTTAGCTCTGCCACTAATTCACAGAGCATAAGGAATGGCACCCTCCTGGACATGTCAAGACACATACAATAGCATTCATCTTTATCCTTATCCTTCCTTTTTTGTTGACCAGGTTAGACCCACTATGTCAATGGTTTCTTTTCAGGAGAAACCTGTGGTGGTATTCATACTACTAGAGGGAAATTGGCTAGGGCATTGAGGAACTTCCCCCACTCTATAACAACAGAAGAAACAGAAAAGGTGATAAAAGAAGGTAAGAATAAATCAGTACCAGGATTATATGGTATAAATTGTGACAATGTAAGGTATTGCCAACTATGCCAGGAGAAGTAGGGTAGTGGATGTGTAACATATGCCAGCACAGCTAGCTGGAATTTTGTGAAAAATTATATGTCATTTGTATATTAAACTCATTTGTACAAATGCTTGCATTGAAAAATGTATTTGTAAAACTGCTTGTGTTAAGAATGTACCAACAGTGGGTCCTGACTGTTTTGCAATGGATTAAATGTATATGTTTTAACAGAGGATACTGGAAGGGAAGAGGTTAATCTCTGTCCAGCTAACTCTGAAAAACAGTATGAAATTAAATTGCTTAATTTAGGCCATAAAGATTGTATCTTACAGTTCTGACTGCAACCAGAGATGAAATGCCTGTGCCAGAGAATGGTTTATTATCTCCTGTAGGAAGAGTGCAAGTGTTTATTGTTTTATAACTTCCAGAAGCTGCAACAGATTTTAGCAAAGCTCTGTGTGTTTATTATTGACACATATGTGCTACATCCTGGCAGCTTCTAGCCAAGGGGGTAGTATGGGAACCAGAAGTCAAATGACCAGATGTGTGCAATATCATTCTGTAAGCCAGCTCTGTAATGATATTTTAATACTATATGAAACTGAAGCTTCAAAGCACTCTGCTTTTGGAACCTGACAAAGAAGGATCCCTCACCTACTTCATCTTGCCTTGCTCTGGTAAGTGAACCAGGGAATAGTAATTATTTAGATCAGTCAGGTAAATATAGTGAGATTAGTTAAGTACTATTTTACTGTATCTGTGTGAATCTATTCATTGTGTTATTTTAATATTTTCTGTGATTGAAACTCTGGTATTTATTGTAAATATATATTTAGCATTTTCATGTTATTTTATTATTTATTATTAAATATATTTAAACTTTTCATTGTGACTGGTCCTTTAGAGAATATTTTAATCTTTGAGAGTACTCATATCTAGTTGGTGACTCTGTGGCCACTCCTGAAACATTATTGCATTTGTCAAAATACTACCATTTGTATTAATATTAATTTCACTCAATATACCCATGTAAGAGCCGTAGAGTAGCTGACTTTGGAGTGACTGGTGGCAGTAACTATCTTATAGTCTGGGCAGAAAGGGCATAGCTAGTAAATCTGTGCCAGCCTTTCCCGGGTGTGTGTGTGCTGTGTGTGAAAATCAAATCTCAAAAAGTGTGTATGTCAGCTACTTGGAGCAGGGACAAAGACCACTGGTTTCACAGAGAGAGTGGTGGAGGGCTTGACTTGGAAACTCCATTGAGGACTCAACTCTACAGCTGTGCCAGTGGGGAGTCTTACTGGGGATCTGGAGAGAGAAGGAAACCCAGCCCCAGGACTGAGTGTGTTCCCTCGGTGCTTTTAAGGGAAACTGTGCTTTATGCAGAGAGCTGCACCTGGAAATACTGTGTGTATCTATTTTTCTTCCAAGTGAATGTCTCTCTCATTGTCAGTGGTGCGGATTCAGGCTCCTTGATTACTGGAGCAGTGGTGGGATATTAATTGAACTTCTGTAGCCTGTAGGCAGTACTGAAGGTGTGTGTATTTTCAGCAGCCACAAGGTAAACATTCAGAGTTTCATTTCACAGCAGTTTTATTTACTTTTTTGTTTAGTTTAGGCAGGGAAAGCAGGCAAAGATGTCAGCAGAGGATTATGGCAAGGTGACAAAGAACCAGTTGGCACAAAAAAAAAAAAAAACCACTGATAGCACAAAATAAACTAAAAATAAATTAGCTGGACTGAATAATAGAACCAGGACACAATCTACACGAACTCCAGAGATACAAATGTAATCAATTTATTGGTGCTTCCTTCCTAGTTCCTTGGCAAGCGCGCCTTCAATCGGAATAAAATTCAACACCAATACATCCACTTTAAATAGAACTTCTAAATTACTTAATTGTGTATTAATAACATCATTATCCAATGTACTTGATTCCATAAGAACAATTTAAAGTGAGCATACAAAAAACAGCCTCAAATGAATATAAAATACAATAAAAAGAACTAAAGAACCAACCAAATGAAACACTTCCCATACTTATATGGAACCAAAGAACCAGTTGGCCAAGGTATGTAAAGTCAAAGGACTGGTGGAATTACAATTAGCAGACAGACTGCAGCATTTGGAGGCTGAAGAAAATGAGAAGCAGCGTCAACATGAGAGGGAGATGCTGACTCTTCGTCAGGGTCATGGAGGTAATGGGGAAGGGAATAACTGAACCCCAGAAGCAATAAAGGTCAGTAAATTTTTTCCACAGTTTACAGAGGGTGATAATTTTGATAGTTTTCTTCATTGATCTGAAAGAGTATGTAAACAGTATAATGTTGACCAAGGACTCTGGGTACAGTTCTTGACCCCTTTACTCCAAAGTAAAGCTGTAACTGCTGTTTCTAAATTGTCTGATATTGATTGTTTAAACTATGATAAAGTAAAGCAGTGTTTACTGGAATGTTTTAAGTTAATACCTGAAGCTTTCAGAAAAAAAAAAGTTTTGTGAGCTTAGACATAAGGCAGATGAAAGTGTGTGTGATTATACTGCTGAGTTAAGTACTTATTTTCATAAGTGGGTGAGTGGGTGTCAGGTCACGACTTTTGAAGGGCAGACCTTTTGGTGTGGGAACAAACCCATAGCAATTTGACTGAGGACATGAGAATCTGGTTGGCAGACCAGGAGTCTAATTCTGCAGATAAGCTGGGGGAAAAGGGTATCTCTACTTAGATAAATAGGGCATCACTGCACGGAAAGCGGATACTTAGTGCTGTACATGGATATAAGGGAACCCATGGTGGGCAGCCTACACCACCCCAACAGAGTCCACCAGTAACAGGGGAAGCCACTAGTTCAGGTACATGGCCAGGATCAAGAGTTACATTTTTAAATGTAACCAGTGGGGTCATGCATAATATAGACATCCATGGAAGCAAGGTGGGGGAGCCAGCAAGTGGGAATAACAGTATGCCAGTAGTAAGTTGTCTGGAAACAACAGGGGTACCAAACTAACACCAGAGTTTATATGCAATCGTAGTGGATGGAAAACAGGCCACTGTTAAGAGAGACACAGCCTCTGACATAACCATTCGGAAGCCTGCGGTGGTTAAACAATGCTTGCTTGGGCAGTCCACTCCAGTCAGAGCTTTTGGAGGGACCCTATTCCAAATGCCTTTGGCCAGGGTTCACCTTGACTGGGAGGGTGGAAAAGGAAGCAACTAAGTAGGTGTGTTTGTGGCTATCCCTGCAGATGTCTTGATAGGGAATTATTCTGATAATGCAGTACCTTGTCTGCATGCAGTTACATGCAGTCAGGCTTGGAGACAGGCATGTGGGTCTGGTAGCCTGGGAGGGAGAAAGTACAGTTTTGTACCTACCATAAATGTAGATGTTCGAGTGCTCATACAGCTGCAGTCATAACAGATGGGTTATCCTGCCGTCAGGCGGGTCCTCGGTCGGCCGAATTCCAAAGTCTAGGTCCGGCGTCGGTTGTCATCGCTTCTTCCCTGACGTCAGTGCATCAGGGGTATAAAAGAGGCAGCTGACGCCATTTTCTTCAGTTTTTCTTGCCCCAGATGTCAGGTGCCCCCAGAAGGAAGGCAAACATAATGTTATGCAAAGATGCAATGTTGATAAATCAAAAACAGTAGATGCAAACAAATACACCATAAAAGAATACCCCAAAAAGGTTATATGAAAAGTGTTTGTCATAAGGCCTGTCCTAAGAGGGGTTGGAGGGAGGGGAAACCTGGACTGCAGCTGTATGAGCACTCAAACATCTACATTTATGGTAGGTACAAAACTATACTATGTTCATCGTGCATACAGCTGCAGTCATAACAGATGGGTAGAATCCCAAAGCTAAGTAAGGGTGGTAGGCACTAAGTGGAACTAGGAGGGACTAGGATGCCCTGCAGGACTGCTGTGGCAAAGCCCGCTCTAGATTTTGAGTATAGTGGGAGGTGATAGTGCTTGGAGAAAGTGTGCACTGAACTCCAGGATGCTGCTTCCAAAATGTACTTGGTAGGGACCCCCTGAGGAAGGCTGCAGAGGTAGCTGTGGCTCTGGTGGAGTGGGATCTGATGCATGCAGGCACAGTTTTTCCATGAAATGAGTAACAAAGGTGTATGCAGTGGGCTATCCATTTTGAAATTGTCTGTTTGGAAATAGCCTTTCCCTGAGCACCTACAGCATAGGACACAAAGAGTTGCTCAGATTTCCTGAATGGTTTTGTTCTGTCCAAGTAGTAACGTAGTTGTCTGTGAATGTCCAAGGAATGTAGTAGTCTTTCCCCTTTGTTTTGTGGATTAGGATAAAAGGTAGGTAAGTGGATAGTCTGATTCAAAGCGACACTGGATACTACCTTTGGCATAGAGGTAGGATTGGTTCGTAAGGAAACTCTGTCCTGATGGAAAATGATGAATGGTTGCACAGCCATGAGGGCCTGAAGCTCCGAAACCCTGCGTGCTGAGGTGATAGCCAGAAGAAAGGCTGTTTTCCATGACAAGTACTGTAACTCTGTTGAAGAAGCTGGCTTAAAGGGAGGAAGGGTCAGCTTTTCCAGTACGTAGTTGAGATCCCAAGCAGGGACTGGTGGTTTCCTTGGGGTTTTATATTCTTTGCCCCTCTGAGGAACTGCCTTAAGAGAGGGTGAGAGAATAATGGAGGATCTGTGTTGTATTGTGCAGAAATGGCTGAAGCGTGGATCTTGATGGAGGAGAAGGAAAGTCCATTGTTTAACATCTCAGCTAGGTACTGTAAAATTTGAGGTATATTTATTACCCAAGGATTCTGTCACTTTTCGAGATTCCAGGCATAAAATCGTTTCCATTTGGTGGAGTAAGCCTTTCTAGTCGAAGGTCTTCTGGCCTCCAAGATGACATCCTGCACCTCCTTGGAGAGGAGAAACTGTTGGGAAATCAAGGAATTCTCCATGCAGCTAGATTTAGAGTTTTGAGATGGCTGTAAAGGGTTTTGTAGTTGTGCTGGGGCAACAGAAGAGGGACTAGAGGTAGGATCCATGGAGGGAGTGTGTCAGGCTCCTCAGGAGCGGATACCAGTGTTGTCTTGGCCAGTCTAGAGCGATGAGAATAATTTTCGGCCTCTCTGCTCTGGCTTTTAATAGTACTTTGGGCAGCAGAGGAAGAGGCGGGAAGGCATAGACTGTCAATGTTGCCCAATTGAAAGAAAGTGCGTCCACTTTCCAGGCCTGTGGATGATGGGTCCTTGAACAAAATTTTTTCAACTGGCAATTTCTGTGGGTAGAAAAGAGATCTGTGTCTGGCTGTCCCCATGCCTGAGTTATCTTTGTGAAAAGTTGAGGATGCAACTTCCATTTGTGTGGATCTGTCATATTTCTGCTTAGGTTGTCTGCCAGTGTGTTTTCCTTCCCTGGCAGGAATTGTGCCTGCAGTTGAATTTGCAATTCCAGTGCTGTGTTCCATAGGGTCATGGCTTGCCTGCACAGGGGGTATGAATGAGTTCCCCCCTGTTTGTTTATGTACCACATCACTGTGGTGTTGTCTGTCCTTATCAATAGCTAGCCTGGATGCAGTAGGTCTTTGAAGGTCATAATAGCCTTTTGCACGGCTAGCATTTCCTTTTGGGTGGAGGTGCTTCTCTTTTCGGGTCCATTTTCCCTGAATGCACTGATCTATCATGTGTGCTCCCCAGGCATAGTCTGAGGTGTCTGTTGTGATGATTTGAGTTGCTGGAGGTACACAGAAAGGAAGACCTGTGTTTCTTTGGCAAGCTTGAGTCCACCACAAAAATTCCTTTTGAAGGCATGGAATGAGTGGGATAATTGTTTCCAAGCTGTGGCTGTGTTGAGACCATAAGTTTTTCAGGTACCATTGAAGTTTCCTCACATGCAGCTTTGCACATGGGATTAGTAGGATGCAAGATGCCATGAATCCCAGAGCCTGCAGGATTTTCCTTGCAGTTAGCCTGGTGTAAGTTGCCATTTTTCTGAAGTATTGAGACAGTTGCCCTTGCTTGTCTGGCGTGAGGTAGGCCATCTGGGTGGTTGTATCCAAGCTGGCACCCAGGAAAATTATTTGTTGAGAGGGTATTAGTTTAGATTTCTTTTTGTTGACTGTGTATCCCAGGAAGTTCAACAGTTTTATTACAAACGCCAGGTGCTGCAGTAGTATGTCCTTGCTGTCCGCTTGGATCAGGCAGTCATCCAGATATGGGTAGATTTGTATCCCTTGTAGTCTGCAGAAGGCGATTACTGATGCCAGGCATTTCGTAAACACTCTGGGAGCAGTAGATAAGCCAAAGGGCAATGCAGAGAATTGGTAATGGGTTGAACCTGCAAGAAATCTGAGGTATCCTCTGCAATCTTGTCTTATAGGGACATGCAGGTATGCCTCCTTGAGGTCCAATGTTACCAGCCAAGACTCCTTGCCCAGCATGGGAAGAAGCTGCTGTAATGTGAGCATCTTGAATTTTGGCACCTGTAGATATGTGTTTAGGATGGATAGGTCTAAGATAGGTCTCCAATCTTTGTCTTTCCTCGGTACCAGGAATAGTCTGGAATAAAACCCTTGACCTTGTTCTTTTGCAGGTACCTCTTGAATTGCTTTCATGTCTATGAGAGCTGAAACTTGTTTTTGTGCCTCTGCCCTTTGATTTTGTGGCAGGTTTGGCATGCCTCTCATTTTGGAAGGGTGTGAAAGTGGAACCTGTAGCCTCTGTCTATAATGTCCAGAATCCATTTGTCTTTTGTAACAATATGCCAATTTTTTGAGAATAATGTCAATTTTCTGCCCAAAGGTGCTGCCATTAAAGCTTTGCTTGGCAGGTGTAGGGGGAAGTCATTGTGTCTGTTTTCTAAAAGACTGTGATCTATCTTCTCCACCTCTTGGGGTTGGTGCTTGCCACTGTCTGGCTCTGAAGGATCCTTGAGGTTGCCCTCTGCCCCTTGGGTGCCTGTATCTGCCCCTTTGAGGTCTGTCCGTGGCTGGAAAGGACCAATTTTCTGAAGGCCAGTTTCTGCTGAAACGTGGAGGCTGTACCTGCAGGAAATCTTTCACTGTTTGCATTGATTTCACTTTTTCCTCCATTTTCTTTAGCACCTCCTCAGCTTTAACACCAAACAATACATCTTTTTGAAGAGGTGCATCTAATAATTTAGCTTTGACATGATCTGGTAAGGTTTGCTCTTTGAGCCAAGCATGCCTACGTATAACAGGCCTCGTAACAGCAGCTCTACATGAGGTCTCTAAAGCATCAAAACCACACTGCAAGGTATGTTTTCCCACTTGCTCTGCACCATGCAACAAATCCTGCAACTCTTTTAAATCTGGTTGTTCTGGTTGTGTCATCTTGCTTTTCAGCTGAGATATCAAAAACTGTTGATACTTTAACATATGGAACTGACAGTTTAATGCCCTCATGGTTAAAGTGGTCGAGGTGTACACCTTTTCTCCCACCTTTCTAAAGCTCTGGAATCTCTCTCTGAAGGTAATGGATTTTTAGCAGTAGAGGCCTTAATTCCCTTGGGACCCTGTGAAATTGTTTCTGGGTCAGCAGTATGGCTTTTATATAGGAACTGGTGAGAATCAGGAACCCAGTAATACCTGTCTGGTTTAACAGGAGCTGGAGGCAAAGAATCAGGATTAAGGCTGGCTTCTGTGTACACATCATCCAATATATCTAAAACAGGAGGGATAGCCAGAGGCCTATGCTGTGGGAGCAGAAGAAATTCCCTGAGCCTTTTCTTGGAATCTGAATAATCTTGGCCTTCCCAGTGAAAGTGTTCCCTCAATGTATGCAGGGTTTCCCCAAAAGAGAAGTCCTCAGGGGGGGAGACCGAAGGAATAGACTCCTCAGCATCAGAGTCTTTGAATGGAGAACAGGCATAATCCTGGTCCTCAGATAGTTCTGAGGTAATAGAAGCTTGATTTGAGGAAGGGTAGTCTTCCTCTAATCTGGGCCTTTTGTCAGAGGGGGGATGAGAACCCCTGATAAGAGTAATCAAATCCTCAGCCATTTTAAGCATCTGTTTTTTAGGCATGGTGCCTTGAGAGGGGGTCTGAGGAACCTGTTTTTTGGATTTCATGGCTGCTTTAGATTTAGTGAAGGCTTTAATAGAGAAGGAGGAAGGCCTGAAGACCCCTTGAGAAATGGCAGGCCTGTCTAAATTCTGAGTATCCCCGCCAGAAGTGGTATCGGGATCTGTAGTAGGAATGGTGACCGAGGAGCCTGCGACCTCGGGTACTGAAGACACCGGTAATGCTTTGTCATCGGTACTCAGAGGCTGCGTAGGCACCTCGCTGAGTACCGGAGAACCAGCAGTCGGCCTTAGCGTGGTTTCAGTAGGTGGTGAGGACCTCATGTGTCGGTCCTTATCTTTGCGTTTTTTGCTCAAAACTGGAGTCGGAGTATCCGACGACATAATATAATTAAATTTTTTGCCAAAAAAGTGAAGGGCGAATTCCGCCCGATGCTTAATATTGCGTTTATTGAATCTAGCACAAAAACGGCAGGCCGAGATGTCGTGGTCTGGGCCTAAGCAAAGTATACAGAAAGAGTGGAAATCCTTATGCGGTATTTGCTTCCCACATGAAATGCAATTATTAACTTTGTCTGACATCGGTCTGAGGCAAGAAAAGTTTCAACGGGTACTTAGCTTTCAAGAAGACTTCGACTGAAATACTTTCGTAAATCTCAGGAGCTGGCCGACCGGCACTTGCGAACTGCTTCTGCTTCGGGCACCGCACTGCAAGAAACACTGGGGAAAATGGCGTTGGCTGCCTCTTTTATACCCCTGATGCACTGACGTCAGGGAAGAAGCGACGACAACCGACACCGGACCTAGACTTTGGAATTCGGCCGACCGAGGACCCGCCTGATGGCAGGATAACCCATCTGTTATGACTGCAGCTGTATGCATGATGAACATCCAGACAGACTCCACATCTGAAGCATGAGTTGGTGAGGTAGCTATTTCAGGGGGGAGCTACCCTGAAGCAGTGAGTGTGTGTGTCAGTTAATTGGAGCAGGGACATAGAGCACTGGTTTCACAGAGAGAGTGGTGGAGGGCTTGGTTTGGACACTTGGCTGAAGACTCACCTCTATAGCTGTGCCAGTGGGGAGATTTATTGGAGATCTGGAGACAGAAAGGGTCTGAGTGTGTTCCTTGTGCGTGCTCTTAAGGGAAACTGTGCTTGATGCACGGACGTCATCTGGAAATACTGTGTGTATCTATTTTTCTTCCAAGTGAACGTGCCTCTCCAGGCTCAGTAGTGAGGATTCAGTCTCCTTGATTACAAACCCAGAGAAAGGGGATGTCAAATAAGTTATGAGTATTATAAGGAAATGAATAAAAACAAAAGAGTTTTTTTTTTTTTAAATATTAAATGAATTGATGAAGGAAGGTAATAATGGAAGAAGACACATGGAAAAAGGATGACAAAAAACATAAACAAAATGGAGGTCCATAACACTAGGGAATACTGACTATAAAATATTTATGAAAATATTACAAAAGCATGGAGAAGTTATTGGATGAGGTAGTAAGAGAATGGATTTATGGTAATAAAGGAAGACAGGTGAATGAAATGTTAATTATAGTGAAAGAAGTAGTAGAGATGATACTGAAAGAAAATTAAAAAAAAAAAGTAAGGCTGATAGGATGTAAATAAAGCATTTGATAAAGGCAGCCATGAAGCAATGTGGTAGATTTTAGAGGCATATGGCATGGGAGAAAATATTAATGTGATAAAGAAATGTTATGAAAATGCATGATTGCAAGTTATAATAGATGGATGGATGGGTGGGAAGAAAAATAAGTATTAATAGAGGAGTAAAACAGGGATGCCCGAAGAATATATGCTTATTTGTATTAGTAATGTCTGCAGTAGTACAGACATGCATGTACAAATTGAGGGAGGCAAGATGTGAGATGGAAGGAAATCTTACATTACCAATATATATGGTGGGTCTATATAATTTTCTCGAAACTCAAATGAGTGAACGCTCATTTGTCAAACACCTATTCAGAGAAAACATTATTCATCGAACAACATTTTAAGAAAAAAGTTTCATAGGGCAAACTGACAGAAGTCCGCCCTAGCAACAGTAGCGACCATAAACAAAACCTTAAAACTTATCACCTATGCCATGTCCCCCACCCCCCAACTAAATATATCAACTCTGAGATCACACTACAGTGGGGAAAAGGGCAAATTCCAGATGGTGGCTAGCCATCGGTTTGTCCTAGGAAACTTTTCACTTAAAACGCCTTTCAGTGAATAGCATTTGCGCTGAATAGGTGTTCAACAAATGAGCGCTCATTTGAGTTTCAACAAAATGATATAGACCCACATATGGCATATGCAGTTGATTTGTTTCTAATAAAAAAACGGATCGATAAGTGAGGATGTAAAAAAGATCAACAAGCTGTTAAAAAAAGCTGGCCCACAGTTAAACAAAACAAAACCTGGATGACTTCTTCGAGACAGTCACCAAGGCCATAGATGAGGGGAAGGTGGTTCACACAGCCTACCTTGACCTCGCCAAGGCTTTTGACACCATTCCCCACTCGGGAATTATAGAAAAACTCACCAGCCTGAACATAAACCCCTATGTCACGAGATGGGTTGCCAACTGGCTTACAGACAGAACTCACATGGTAAGAATAGCAGGCTCCAGGTCCGACTCTAAACCAGTCACAAGTGGTGTCCCACAAGGTTCAGTCCTGGGACCCCTACTGTTTGGCATATACTTCTCAGAAGTACAAGCAAACACAGGACTATGGCTAACCAAGTTCGCTGATGACTGCAAACTGGGAGCCATAACTGACTCTCCGGCTGACAAAGACATTCTCCAAAAGGGCTTTACTGAGACAGACACCTGGTGTCAAAGTCATGGTCTCAAGCTAAATGCCAAAAAATGCATAGTCATCCTCTTTGGGAAAAACAAAACACCCATGAATTACCACATAGGTGGCAGCCCCCTTAATACAGAAGAGGTAATAATAGATCTGGGGACCCAGGTAGATAGTAATCTCTCATTTGACAATCATATTGCCAAAGTAATTAGGAAATCCTTCTATGTAGCCCATCTAATTACTAAAAGGTTCGCATCTAGAAATAAAGAGGTTATAGTGCCCCTCTACTCGTCACTCATCAGACCCATCATAGAGTACAATGCCCCATTTGGGATGTACCTCACAAGACACTTCCAACAGCAGGAAAGACCACAAAAGCACCTCACCAAGAGGATTACTGGCCTCAAACATATGTCCTATGCAACCCGACTGGAAAAACTCCGGCTGTACTCAGTGGCATATTGCTTACTCAGAGGTGATTTCTGCTTGACTAACAAAGCCATGTCCAACTCAGAATTGATGGGCATGCTCCACCTAAAGAAATCCAAGTCACCATAACAATAAATAGAACATGCTGGAGGGATAGATTCCTGTCACAGAGACTCCCCATGCTTTGGAACAAAATTCCTAACTACATTAGGCAGAGCCCCTCACTAACACTGTTCAAGAGTGACCTTGACGAGTGGATGAGTAACAGAAAATACACCCCTGGGATCACTTCATTGGCTCTTCTTGACAGAGGCTAAGTTAATTAATCAATGGGGCGGTGAAAGCTGGCACACTCTGGCTAGGCTTATTAATGCCCTCGAGCAGACAGCCTAGTACCTACCTATGAACCTATGAACCTATAAAATGAAGTGTAAGGGATTTGGTGAGATCAAAATAAATGGAATATATTTCACAAGAAAGGAAGTAAATATCTTGAGTGTGACATTTTGTGAGTATAAATGTAATAGTATAATACGTCAATGGAGAGAGATACCAGAACAAATAAAAAATTGTTACCTTGTAGAAAAGTTTTTACTTATCATTTCAAAAAAGGCACATCTGCTGAATACTTATGTATTAGGAAAAATAGTATAGTTAGGGTGTGTTTTTGTGTGTGTATATATTATATATATGGGTCTACTTCACATGATCGAATGTTCAAATGTTCGAGCTCTATATGGCCGAGACCATATGATCGAACATTTGAATGTTCGAAAATGTGCAGTAGACCTGCAAAACACAAACAACAAAAAATAAACTGCGTATAGCAGGGCAAGCCCTCCTGCACCCCCCACACTTTAAATATACCAACTCTGAGATCGCACTTCAGCGAGGACAAGGGAAATCTCCCGGTCCGCATTGTATGTCAAAGTCGGGGTTTCGAAGTTTTAAGATTCAAAATTCTGAAGGGGACCCATATATATATATATATATATATATATATATATATATATATATATATATATATATATATATATATATATATATATATATATATATATATATATATATATATATATATATATATATATATATATATATATATACACATACACACACACACACACACACACACACACACACACACGCATATATGTGTGTGTGTGTGTGTGTGTGTGTGTGTGTGTGTGTGTGTGTGTGTGTGTGTGTGTTTGTGTGTGTGTGTGTGTTTTTCCCACTCAAATGGAAAAAAATAGTTATTATAGATTGTTTTTAGCTTCACTTGGGTCATAAGGCAGAACCTGGTGAAAAGAGGGATAATTTATAATAAAAAAGAAGGTGGTTTGAGTTTAAAAAATCCAGAAGTGCTCTTAGTATCTAAGCATTTATTTTGGATAATGTGAAAGATAAAAGACAGACAAAAATAAATGATAGGAGAGAGGCTATATAGGTTCATAGGTTCATAGGTTTATACTAGGCTATCTGCCCTAAGGCATTTATAAGCCTAGCCCAAATTATTGTGGCTTACGCCACCCCTTATATGAAAAAATACTGTGCCCATTAGTTTGTTGTGCCTCTGTCCAGCAGTGACCCAGAGATGATTCCCGGGGTAAACCTACGATCTCCCATCCACAGGTCTAGATTTCTCTTGAACAGAGTCAGCGAGGTGCTCTGCCTCACATGGACCGGGATTTTATTCCACAGCATAGGGAGTCTCTGAGTGATAAATCTATCCCTCCAGCACGTCCTATTTATATCCGTGCTAAGGTTTAAGTCGCTTGCTCTAGTGGTTTTGGTGGATTTGGATTTTTGAGGTGGAGCATGTCCATTAATTCCGGGTTGGACATGGCCTTGTATGTCAGGCACATGTCACCTCTGAGCAGACGGTATCACGACTGAATAGAGCTGGAGTTTCTTCAATCTGGCAGCATATGACAGATTTTGGAGTCCCTTTATCCTTTTGGTGAGGAACTTTTGGGGTCTCTCCAATTGCTGCAGATGTCGGGTGAGATACATCCCGAATGGGGCATTGTACTCGATCATTGGTCTGATAAGTGAAGAGTACAGGGAACAATGACCTCACTAGATCTGGATGTGAATCCCTTCATGATCAGGTGGGCAATGTAGAAGGTCTTTCTAACCACTTTAGCAATGTGAGTGTCAAAAGAAAGGCCACTGTCAACCTGGGTCCCCAGGTCCCTGATAACCTCTTCTGTGCTTAGTGGATTGCCACCTATATGGTAGCTTGGGTTACCTTGTTTTTCCCGAAGGGTATGACTATACATTTTTTGGCGTTTAACTTCAGGCCATGGCTCTGGCACCAGCTATCTGTTTCAGTGAGTCCCTTCTGAAGGATATCCGTGTCCGATGCACTTTCCACTATGGCGCCCAGTTTGCAGTCATCTGCAAACTTTGTCAGCCAAAGTCCTCCCATGTTGGCCTGTACTTCTGAGAAGTAGATGCCAAACAATAGGGGGCCAAGGACCGAGCCCTGTGGGACACCACTTGTGACCTTATAAACATGTATAAAAAGAAAAAACAGGGAAAGGAAAGAAAAAAGGGGCAGAATAGAAGAAAAAGAATATGACAAAAAATAAATTATTGAAATTAAAAGTAAGTGAAGTGGATGGGCAAAGAAAAGAAAGATATAATATGATTTTAGAACAAAAATGGTGTACCCAGGGAAAGAATTAAAATAAGATGAAAAATTACTATAAAAGACAGTAGAAAAAGGTTTTAAAATGTTTATGAAGCCAAAGAGCCAAGGTTTTTTTTTTGGAAAATTTTACTATTGTAAAGATGAAACAACAAAACATTTTTTTTTAGATTGCAAAAAGAATAAAGAATTTTGAGAAAGGCTTTACAATGAATACAGATGGAAAGGGTTTAACTGTATAGATATGAATATATTATATGGGAAGTATGCTAAAGTAAAAAAATGTGATATTGATAAGTGGGATAAAGTACTATTTGCGACAATATGGGTGCTGTGGAAAAAGAAAGAGGTGAACATTTGTCATATGACAAAGAAAATGGAACAGGATGGTGCATTAGCTGAAATAAGAAGATGGCTGTAGGTGAAAGGGAGGAGAGGAGACAAAAGTTATATATAAAAGAAAAAAACAATGAAAGAACTAGAACTATTTAAACAAGTTTTCTGTTGATTACTTGTAAATAAGCTGGGCATTAATCCCTACATCACTCGATGGGTTGCCAGCTGGCTTAAAGACAGAACCCACACTGTAAAAGTAGCTGACTCCAAATCCAGCTCCAGACAAGTGACAAGTGGAGTACCTCAGGATTCAGTACTGGGACCGTTCTCGTTTGGCATCTACTTCTCTGAAGTACAGGCCAATACTAAGGGACTCTGGCTAACAAAGTTTGCAGATGACTGCAAACTGGGAGCCATTACTGAATCTCCAAATTACGTGGATACTCTACAAAAAGGCCTTACAGAAACAGATGCTTGGTGCTAGAGCCATGGGCTCAAGCTCAGTGCCAAGAAATGTAAAGTTATCCCCATTGGGAAAAAACATGTACCCGTGAATTAACACATAGGTGGCAGTACACTAAACACCGAAAGTGTGATAAGAGACTTAGGGACACAGGTGGACAGTGGTCTCACCTTCGATAACCACATCGCCACAACAGTCAGGAAATCTTTCTATGTGGCACACCTCATCACTAAGGGCTTTTCATCCAGAAAAAAAGAGGTCATTGTCCCACTGTACTCATCCCTCATTAGACCCATTATAGAATACAACTCTCCATTTGGTATATACCTCTCAAGACACCTGCAACAACTGGAAAGGTCGCAGAAATACCTCACTAAAAGAATCACAGGCCTCAAGCAGATGCCCTATGCTGACCGCCTTAAAAAACTCCAGCTATACTCTCTCACATATCATCTACTCAGAGGCAATCTCTTCTTAACATACAAGGCCATGTCAAACTCAGAGCTGTTGAACATGCTACACTTAAAGAAATCCCAATACCTCAGAGCCACAAGCTCCAGGGATCTAAACTTTGTCATCACAATAAACAAAACATGCTGGAGGGATAGGTTCCTGACCCAGAGATTCCCCAGACTCTGGAATAGACTGCCCATATATGTCAAGCAGAGCGCCTCTTTAGACCTATTCAAAAGGAACCTTGACGATTGTATGGGAGAAAGGAAATTAACCCCGGGGATCATGTCAGTTGCCCTGCTAGACAGGGATCCAGGAAGTAAATAGTGTGGGAAGAAATAGCCAGGGAATTGTTATGGCTAGGCTTGTATAGGCCCTAGGGCCGATAGCCTAGTACCAACCTATGAACCTATAATTTTAAATATGTATGTAAAAAAAATGAGTGTGTAAATAATTGATTTCAATTTTTTATATGATATATAAAATGAATGTAAATGTTAATACCTATCACCAACTCAAGCAGATGAGAATTCAGTTTAATATCCCATCCGAAGGACAACATATTCAGGAGTGCAATCACCTCCCTTACACTGCACTGCAGGGTCAGCAATCTATCCGTCTGACATAGGAAGACACCAAAACCAAGTATGCTGCCTGTTGTGGTACTGACATTGAATAATTTAAGCTTTACTGGTTCACAGCTAAGTAAACCAACTTCAGCAGAATCAGCAAACACATCAACACTGACTTAATTTATCCTAGCAATTAAACCAGTCTCACATGACATGGCTCTTCTGAGCAGATTACTTATGTATGCACCAATTCTATTCAGCACATAATCCCAAAACTCATATCTATGCCCCTTCCAGTCTGGCTTGCCAAAAAAATCTACCCATGTATTTCAGCTGCAAACTTTAGTCTCCACTTCGTGAAGCTGTGGACGCTTTGAGAAATTTGAATTTGTAGTACATGACATCACAGTAACATCAGATCCTGATCAGTCCTGAAACTCACTTGAGTTCCATGAACTAGAAGTTTCACTTGTAAGTCTGTTTCAGCATCAAACACAATAGTGAACTGAACCTGATAAAAACACCTGAATACAATTTGCAGAAGCAATCTCTTTAATTAACATTGTCTTAAACATGAAGCAAAATGGCTCAGTCTTTTATATTTCTCTCACCTCCTGCCATGAGCTGCACACAGCTCTAACTCAGCACAGTAACCGTCAAACCTCACACATTTGATAAGCTTATAGTCACTCTTCTTTTCTTGTTTGTTTACTCTAACCAAAATTATGTATCTTGCTATTCACACACTTCATTTGCTATGTTTAAATTTGCATTTTTGCTTCTTCACTAACCCCTGCTTCTCTGGTGATTTGTATAGCCTATTCTCCTCAAGCTACACTTTTTAAGACAATTCTACATCAGTCTGCTCACCTACAATTCTGTCTCTCATTTGTTCAACTTTTGTTCTATTAAACCCACAATTTTCAGCCAGTTTATACAGATACCTTACAAAAGCTTCAGCATATTCCTTTGGCTTGTACATACCTATGGAAGCATGCCATCTAATATATTTATTTTTGGCACAAATGCTCATTGAATTTACTAATTATTTACTTATATGTAACACTATGGCCCTCTAAGAATGACAAGGAGCTGTATATTGCCACCACTGCCTTTTCCATGGAATACAACAAGCTATTCATCTTGATTTCATCTGATTCGCCACTCTAAATCATGTTAATCTTTGTCTCCCTTTAGGCCACCCAAATGCTTTTGATGAATTAGTTAAACTTCGCCACTTTTATTAAACTTTAGTTTTCTTGGTAAAAATGTAAAAACATTCTATTTTCAGTAAAGCTGTTTATTCTGAGCTTGGCGGATTTACTTTGGCTAGTTAGTATGGTTTTGTAACTGGTATGGCCTTTTCTATATTTATTTGTGAAGAAGATCCTGGTTCGGATAATGTACCATGATGCATACCTCAAGTTACCCCCTAGTGATAAATGGCAGCGTCAGAAATATCAGGCTACACTAACATTCTGGTCCAACAAGTAACTTTTATTATGTACAAAATGCCAATTCAGAAGAAACAATGTTATCCCCTTTGGTAAAAACTCTGTACCCATGAACTACCACATAGGCAGCAATCTACTTAACACCGAATGCATGATAAGAGACCTTGGGACCAAGGTGGACAGTAGTGTCTCCTTTGATAGTCACATCACGACAGTAGTCAGGAAGTCCTTCTACGTGGCATACCTCATCATAAAAGGGTTCTCATCCAGGAAAAAAAGAGGTCATTGTTCCCCTCTACTCGTCACTCATTAGATCCATTATAGAGTACAACTCCCCTTTTGGAATTTACCTCACAAGACATCTGCAGCAGCTGGAAAGGCCACAGAAGTACCTCACAAAGAGGATTACTGGCCTCAAACAAATGCTCTACACTGACCACCTCAAAAAACTCCAGCTTTACTCCGTAGCATATCGCCTATTCCGAGGTGATCCCTGCCTAACATATAAAGCTATGTCAAACCCAGAGCTGTTGGACATGCTACACCTAAAGAAATCCCAATCCCTCCGAGCTACACGTTCTAGGGACCTAAACCTTGTCACCACAATAAACAGGACACGCTGGAGGGATAGATTCCTGTCCCAGAGACTTCCTATACTCTGGAACAAGCTACCCATCTATGTCAAGCAAAGTTCTTCATTAGCACTCTTCAAGAAAAATCTTGATTAGTGGATGGGAAATAGGAAATACACCGGGGATCACTTCTGTGTCTCTGCTGGACAGTGGTACAGAAAAATAACTTTCTTGGGTGGCGTAAGCTATGGTATCTTGCTGACTAGGCTTACGTAGGCCCTTGGGCCGATAGCCTAGTACCTACCTATGAACCTATAATACTTCAAGCCATCTTGAACACACTGGCACTTGGCTCAAGATACAATGCACTATGGTATGCATGAACTTTTAAAATGGCAATGTCATTACAACTCCTAAAATGGCAATGGCTACAGTACATATTCACGATATATACAATCTCTAGCAACTTAACTTTACATTATCATCACAAGTACTAAACTCAAAAACAGTTTAGCAAAAAAAAGTTAGACAATGAGTTGTTAATGAGCTTCAATTTGCAGCTCTGGGTTTGAATCCCCCCCCCCCCACACACACACACACACACAAGTAGCCACTAGCAAACTGTGTGTGACTCTAATCAAATCACTTAATCATGCAGTGCTTCCGGGTTGACCCTGAAACAAGACACTTTTGATTACTGAATTTACCCACTTCTTCTTCTTTCAGCTTTTTCCCTGTTAGGGGTCGCCACAGCAGATCACCTGTCCGCTCATGATTGGCAGTGGAGTTTTATGGTGCCGAGGTGCCAGCCCGTGGTGCCCAACCTTCCACAGAAGGCACATGCATGCACACACTCACACCTAGGGCCAATTTGGTGTGTCCAATCTACCTATAGCATGTCTTTGGGATGTGGGAGGAAACAGGAGCACCCGGAGGAAACTCACGCGACCACGGGGAGGACATAGGTTCATACTAGGCTATCTGCCCTGAGGCAATTATAAGCCTAGCCTGATTCTGTATGGCTTACGCCACCCCCTGATTTGAGTATACTGTACCCTTTTTAGGGTTTAGTTTACTGTGCCTCTGTCTAATAGTGACACGGGAGTAATCCCTGGGACAAACCTACGATGCCCCATCCACCTATCAAGATTCTTCTTGAAGAGATTCAGTGAGATGCTCTGCCTCACATGAACTGGAATTCTATTCCAGAGCGAAGGGAGCCTCTGGGTTATGAACCTGTCCCTCCAGCAAGTTCTATTTATTACTGTGCTGAGGTTCAAGTCCCTCGAGCGTGTGGCTGTAAGGGATTTAGATTAACTGAGGTGGAGCATGTCCATTAATTCTGGATTTGACATAGCTTTGTATGTCAGGCATAGATCGCCTCGAAGTAGGCGGTATGCAACTGAGTCGAGCTGGAGTTTTTTTAACCGAGCAGCATATGGCATCTGTTCGAGACCCATGATCCTCTTGGTGAGATACTTTTGGGGTCTTTCTAATTGCTGCAGGTGTCAGGTAAGGTACATCCCAAAAGGGGCATTGTATTCTATGATGGGCCTGATGAGGGATGAATAAAGGGGCATGATTACCTCTCTTGATCTAGATGTGAAACCCTTCGTGATGAGGTGGGCTATGTAGAAGGTCTTTCTAACCACTTTGGCAATGTGGTTTTCAAAGGAGAGATTGCTATCAATTTGGGTCCCCAGGTCCCTAATAACTTTCTCTGTACTTAATGGGTTTCCGCCTATGTGGTAATTTGTGGGCACATTGTTTTTGCCAAAGGGTATGACTATACATTTTTTGGCATTTAGCTTTAAACCATGGCGCTGGCACCAGTTATCTGTCTCTGTGAGACCTTTTTGAAGGATGTTTGTGTCAGCTGGAGAGTTGATTATGGCACCCAGTTTGCATTCGTCTGCGAACTTGGTGAGCCATAGTCCTCCCACGTTTGCCTGTACCTCGGAAAAGTATATACTGAACAAGAGTGGTCCCAGGACAGAACCCTGTGGGATGCCACTTGTGACCGGTTTCGAGTCTGACATGGCTCCAGCAACTCTCACTCTGTGGGTTCTGTCTTTGAGCCAGTTTGCGACCCATCTTGTGACATAGGGGTTTATATTTAAGCTGGATAGCTTATCTATGATGCCCAAGTGGGGTATTGTGTCAAATGCCTTTGCAAGGTCCAGATAGGCTGTGTGGACTACCTTCCCTTCATCTATGGCTTTGGTGACTGTTTGAAGAAGTCAGCCAGGTTCAAAGGCAGGATCTGCCCTTGACAAAGCCAAACTGGGTAGGATCTAGTGTCTGTGGGTCCCCAATGTCTTTGTTTATGAGCTCCATGATGATCCTCTCCATAGCCTTGCAGACTAAGCTAGTCAGGCTTATGGGCGATAGTTTCCAGGGTCCGTAGAGGCTCCACCTTTGTGGAGTGGGACCACTGTTGCTGTTCGCCATTCTGTGGGCACATATCCTGTAGTGAGGCTGAGATTGCATAGCTGTTTTATTTGAAGGATTAGTTCCTCTTGGAGTTCATGTGGGGCCAAACTGGGATGCCATCTGGTCCCATGGAAGCAGTGTTTTGCTTTGGAGAGGGCATCCTTCACCTGAGCATCAGAGATGTTTGGGAGGCAGCCCTCTGCTGGGATAGATACTTGCTCTTTTGGGGGGGAGGGGGTGGAGATGTTTGCACTGAACCTGTCTGCCAGGACATTGGCGATGTCTATGGGTTCAGTGTATTTTTTGTCATTTAGAATCAACTCAGAACAAGTCTGGGAGTTGCATCCCAGGTTTCTACCATAACTGAAAAAAGCCTTATGATTGTCTTTGGTGTCCTGTGCAATTTTTCTCTCGAAGCTGGCCTTGGAGGATTTTATGAGGGATCGTAATTTTTTGCTAGTACTGATCAGAGATGCCTTCCCTATGAGGGATTTTGCTCTATCATGTAGTAGCTTCCTCCTTCTGTTGTACAGTTTATTTATGGCAGGGGTCCACCAGACTGGATGCCTGCCTTTGGATGATTAGGTCTTGGTTTTGTTTGGGATAGCATGATCCATGCATTCCTGGAGATGTCCGTAGAATGCATTATATAGGATTCTGCAGTTTGGGCCGTAGTTTCCACTGGCCCTGGGGCCTTGAAGGAAAGTACAGGCCAACATGGGAAGACTTTGGCTGACAAAGTTTGCAGACGACTGCAAACTGGGCATCATAGTGGAAAGTGCATCGGACATGGATATCCTTCAGAAGGGACTCACGGAAACAGATAGCTGGTGCCAGAGCCATGGCCTGAAGTTAAACGCCAAAAATGTATAGTCATACCCTTGGAAAACAAGGTAACCCCAAGCTACCATATAGGTGGCAATCCACTAAGCACAGAAGAGGTTATCAGGGACCTGGGGACCCAGGTTGACAGTGGCCTTTCTTTTGACACTCACGTTGCTAAAGTGGTTAGAAAGACCTTCTACATTGCCCACCTGATCATGAAGGGATTCACATCCAGATCTAGTGAGGTCATTGTTCCCTGTACTCTTCACTTATCAGACCAATGATCGAGTACAATGCCCCATTCGGGATGTATCTCACCCAACATCTGCAGCAATTGGAAAGACCCCAAAAGTTCCTCACCAAAAGGATAAAGGGACTCCAAAATCTGTCATATGCTGCCAGATTGAAGAAACTCCAGCTCTATTCAGTTGCATACCGTCTGCTCAGAGGTGACATGTGCCTGACATACAAGGCCATGTCCAACCCGGAATTAATGGACATGCTCCACCTCAAAAAATCCAAATCCACCAAAACCACTAGAGCAAGCGACTTAAACCTTAGCACGGATATAAATAGGACGTGCTGGAGAGATAGATTTATCACTCAGAGACTCCCTATGCTGTGGAATAAAATCCCGATCCATGTGAGGCAGAGCACCTCGCTGGCTCTGTTCAAGAGAAATCCTGACCTGTGGATGGGAGATCGTAGGTTTATCCCGGGAATCATCTCTGTGTCACTGCTGGACAGAGGCACAACAAACTAATGGGCACAGTATTTTTTCATATAAGGGGTGGCGTAAGCCACAAAAATTTGGGCTAGGCTTATAAATGCCTTAGGGCAGATAGCCTAGTACAAACCTATGAACCTATGAACCTATGTATGCACCAATTCTATTCAGCACATAATCCCAAAACTCATATCTATGCCCCTTCCAGTCTGGCTTGCCAAAAAAATCTACCCATGTATTTCAGCTGCAAACTTTAGTCTCCACTTCGTGAAGCTGTGGACACTTTGAGAAATTTGAATTTGTAGTACATGACATCACAGTAACATCAGATCCTGATCAGTCCTGAAACTCACTTGAGTTCCATGAACAAGAAGTTTCACTTGTAAGTCTGTTTCAGCATCAAACACAATAGTGAACTGAACCTGATAAAAACACCTGAATACAATTTGCAGAAGCAATCTCTTTAATTAACATTGTCTTAAACATGAAGCAAAATGGCTCAGTCTTTTATATTTCTCTCACCTCCTGCCATGAGCTGCACACAGCTCTAACTCAGCACAGTAACAGTCAAACCTCACACATTTGACAAGCTTATAGTCACTCTTCTTTTCTTGTTTGTTTACTCTAACCATAATTATGTATCTTGCTATTCACACACTTCATTTGCTATGTTTAAATTTGCATTTTTGCTTCTTCACTAACCCCTGCTTCTCTGGTGATTTGTATAGCCTATTCTCCTCAAGCTACACTTTTTAAGACAATTCTACATCAGTCTGCTCACCTACAATTCTGTCTCTCATTTGTTCATCTTTTGTTCCATTAAACCCACAATTTTCAGCCAGTTTATACAGATACCTTACAAAAGCTTCAGCATATTCCTTTGGCTTGTACATACCTATGGAAGCATGCCATCTAATATATTTATTTTTGACACAAATGCTCATTGAATTTACTAATTATTTACTTATATGTAACACTATGGCCCTCTAAGAATGACAAGGAGCTGTATATTGCCACCACTGCCTTTTCCATGGAATACAACAAGCTATTCATCTTGATTTCATCTGATTCGCCACTCTAAATCATGTTAATCTTTCTCTCCCTTTAGGCCACCCAAATGCTTTTGATGAATTAGTTAAACTTCGCCACTTTTATTAAACTTTAGTTTTCTTGGTAAAATGTAAAACATTCTATTTTCAGTAAAGCTGTTTATTCTGAGCTTGGCGGATTTACTTTGGCTAGTTAGTATGGTTTTGTAACTGGTATGGCCTTTTCTATATTTATTTGTGAAGAAGATCCTGGTTCGGATAATGTACCATGATGCATACCTCAAGTTACCCCCTAGTGATAAATGGCAGCGTCAGAAATATCAGGCTACACTAACATTCTGGTCCAACAAGTAACTTTTATTATGTACAAAATGCCAATTCAGAAGAAACAATGTTATCCCCTTTGGTAAAAACTCTGTACCCATGAACTACCACATAGGCAGCAATCTACTTAACACCGAATGCATGATAAGAGACCTTGGGACCCAGGTGGACAGTAGTGTCTCCTTTGATAGTCACATCACCACAGTAGTCAGGAAGTCCTTCTACGTGGCATACCTCATCATAAAAGGGTTCTCATCCAGGAAAAAAGAGGTCATTGTTCCCCTCTACTCGTCACTCATTAGATCCATTATAGAGTACAACTCCCCTTTTGGAATTTACCTCACAAGACATCTGCAGCAGCTGGAAAGGCCACAGAAGTACCTCACAAAGAGGATTACTGGCCTCAAACAAATGCCCTACACTGACCACCTCAAAAAACTCCAGCTTTACTCCGTAGCATATCGCCTATTCCGAGGTGATCCCTGCCTAACATATAAAGCTATGTCAAACCCAGAGCTGTTGGACATGCTACACCTAAAGAAATCCCAATCCCTCCAAGCTACACGTTCTAGGGACCTAAACCTTGTCACCACAATAAACAGGACACGCTGGAGGGATAGATTCCTGTCCCAGAGACTTCCTATACTCTGGAACAAGCTACCCATCTATGTCAAGCAAAGTTCTTCATTAGCACTCTTCAAGAAAAATCTTGATTAGTGGATGGGAAATAGGAAATACACCCCGGGGATCACTTCTGTGTCTCTGCTGGACAGTGGTACAGAAAAATAACTTTCTTGGGTGGCGTAAGCTATGGTATCTTGCTGACTAGGCTTACGTAGGCCCTTGGGCCGATAGCCTAGTACCTACCTATGAACCTATAATACTTCAAGCCATCTTGAACACACTGGCACTTGGCTCAAGATACAATGCACTATGGTATGCATGAACTTTTAAAATGGCAATGTCATTACAACTCTTAAAATGGCAATGGCTACAGTACATATTCACGATATATACAATCTCTAGCAACTTAACTTTACATTATCATCACAGGTACTAAACTCAAAAACAGTTTAGCAAAAAAAAGTTAGACAATGAGTTGTTAATGAGCTTCAATTTGCAGCTCTGGGTTTGAATCCCCCCCCCCCCACACACACACACACACACACACAAGTAGCCACTAGCAAACTGTGTGTGACTCTAATCAAATCACTTAATCATGCAGTGCTTCCGGGTTGACCCTGAAACAAGACACTTTTGATTACTGAATTTACCCACTTCTTCTTCTTTCAGCTTTTTCCCTGTTAGGGGTCGCCACAGCAGATCACCTGTCCGCTCATGATTGGCAGTGGAGTTTTATGGTGCCGAGGTGCCAGCCCGGTGCCCAACCTTCCACAGAAGGCACATGCATGCACACACTCACACCTAGGGCAAATTTGGTGTGTCCAATCTACCTATAGCATGTCTTTGGGATGTGGGAGGAAACCGGAGCACCCGGAGGAAACTCACGCGACCACGGGGAGGACATAGGTTCATACTAGGCTATCTGCCCTGAGGCAATTATAAGCCTAGCCTGATTCTGTATGGCTTACGCCACCCCTTGATTTGAGTATACTGTATCCTTTTTAGGGTTTAGTTTTCTGTGCCTCTGTCTAATAGTGACACGGGAGTAATCCCTGGGACACACCTACGATCCCCCATCCACCTATCAAGATTCTTCTTGAAGAGATTCAGTGAGGTGCTCTGCCTCACATGAACTGGAATTCTATTCCAGAGCGAAGGGAGCCTCTGGGTTATGAACCTGTCCCTCCAGCAAGTTCTATTTATTACTGTGCTGAGGTTCAAGTCCCTCGAGCGTGTGGCTGTAAGGGATTTAGATTTACTGAGGTGGAGCATGTCCATTAATTCTGGATTTGACATAGCTTTGTATGTCAGGCATAGATCGCCTCGAAGTAGGCGGTATGCAACTGAGTCGAGCTGGAGTTTTTTTAACCGAGCAGCATATGGCATCTGTTCGAGACCCATGATCCTCTTGGTGAGATACTTTTGGGGTCTTTCTAATTGCTGCAGGTGTCAGGTAAGGTACATCCCAAAAGGGGCATTGTATTCTATGATGGGCCTGATGAGGGATGAATAAAGGGGCATGATTACCTCTCTTGATCTAGATGTGAAACTCTTCGTGATGAGGTGGGCTATGTAGAAGGTCTTTCTAACCACTTTGGCAATGTGGTTTTCAAAGGAGAGATTGCTATCAATTTGGGTCCCCAGGTCCCTAATAACTTTCTCTGTACTTAATGGGTTTCCGCCTATGTGGTAATTTGTGGGCACATTGTTTTTGCCAAAGGGTATGACTATACATTTTTTGGCATTTAGCTTTAAACCATGGCGCTGGCACCAGTTATCTGTCTCTGTGAGACCTTTTTGAAGGATGTTTGTGTCAGCTGGAGAGTTGATTATGGCACCCAGTTTGCATTCGTCTGCGAACTTGGTGAGCCATAGTCCTCCCACGTTTGCCTGTACCTCGGAAAAGTATATACTGAACAAGAGTGGTCCCAGGACAGAACCCTGTGGGATGCCACTTGTGACCGGTTTCGAGTCTGACATGGCTCCAACAACTCTCACTCTGTGGGTTCTGTCTTTGAGCCAGTTTGCGACCCATCTTGTGACATAGGGGTTTATATTTAAGCTGGATAGCTTATCTATGATGCCCAAGTGGGGTATTGTGTCAAATGCCTTTGCAAGGTCCAGATAGGCTGTGTGGACTACCTTCCCTTCATCTATGGCTTTGGTGACTGTTTCGAAGAAGTCAGCCAGGTTCAAAAGGCAGGATCTGCCCTTGACAAAGCCGAACTGGGTAGGATCTAGTGTCTGTAGGTCCCCAATGTCTTTGTTTATGAGCTCCATGATGATCCTCTCCATAGCCTTGCAGACTAAGCTAGTCAGGCTTATGGGGCGATAGTTTCCAGGGTCCGTAGAGGCTCCACCTTTGTGGAGTGGGACCACTGTTGCTGTTCGCCATTCTGTGGGCACATATCCTGTAGTGAGGCTGAGATTGTATAGCTGTTTTATTTGAGGGATTAGTTCCTCTTGGAGTTCATGTAGGACGCAAACTGGGATGCCATCTGGTCCCATGGAAGCAGTGTTTTTTGCTTTGGAGAGGGCATCCTTCACCTGAGCATCAGAGATGTTTGGGAGGCAGCCCTCTGCTGGGATAGATACTTGCTCTTTTGGGGGGGAGGGGGTGGAGATGTTTGCACTGAACCTGTCTGCCAGGACATTGGCGATGTCTATGGGTTCAGTGTATTTTTTGTCATTTAGAATCAACTCAGAACAAGTCTGGGAGTTGCATCCCAGGTTTCTACCATAACTGAAAAAAGCCTTATGATTGTCTTTGGTGTCCTGTGCAATTTTTCTCTCGAAGCTGGCCTTGGAGGATTTTATGAGGATCGTAATTTTTGCTAGTACTGATCAGAGATGCCTTCCCTATTAGGGATTTTGCTCTATCATGTAGTAGCTTCCTCCTTCTGTTGTACAGTTTATTTATGGCAGGGGTCCACCAGACTGGATGCCTGCCTTTGGATGATTAGGTCTTGGTTTTGTTTGGGATAGCATGATCCATGCATTCCTGGAGATGTCCGTAGAATGCGTATATATAGGATTCTGCAGTTTGGGCCGTAGTTTCCACTGGCCCTGGGGCCTTGAAGGATTCCACTTTGGTTTTGAGAAGTGAGAAGTTCACTTTTGAGAAGTTTTTCACTGTGGTTTTCTGGGCTGGGGGTGGGGTCGGGATGTGGACATCCAGTGAAATTAATTTATGGTCTGATCTTACCAATGAGGGATATACTTCTGGTGTGGAGCATAGAGTCCCCATGTTGGTAATGATCAGGTCTAGTATGTTGTCCCTCTTGTGGGAGTGGTGACTAGTTGTTCCATAGCATTTGAGTTTATAATTTCCAGGAACCTTTGGGCTAAGGTGCTGGGGCTTGAGTAGTGCTCCCAGTCAATGTTTGGGTAGTTGAAGTCGCCCAATATAATGGTGTTCGGAGAGATCTTCATGTTCTCCAATGTTTTCAGGAAAGCCGAGTGGGATTCCTGACTTTGAGAGGGTGGGCTGTAGGATGCTATAAACTGAAAAGCAGTCTTGCCCACTGTTAGTTGCACATGGATGGTCTCCGATACTTTGTGCAATGCCACTAACCTGGAGGTGTGGATATCCTTGATAAATATGGAAACTCCCCCTCCTTTTGTGGTTTGGTCCGGGTTTTGGGGCCGAAAAGCATGATATGAGGTATAGCCTGGTAGTGCTGGGGTGCTCTCTGGAGCCTTGAACCAGGTTTCTGTCACTGCACAGATATCGATGTTCTCCATACTGAGGAGAGCTTCGAGTGCGTGCATCTTGAGGTTAAGACTTCTGGCATTTAGCAGCATTACCCTTAGTTTCTTGTTCCTTGTGCTGCCTATGGGGGTGGGTTTGACTTTTGAGCCTTGCCTAAAAAAGGCACTATGGGGGTGGCAAGAGCCTTTGCCAATAACTGAAAGCCCAGTGGTGACAGGTGCAAGCCATCCCTAGCAAAGCAACGTGGCTTGTCGAGCATGTCATCCCAGGCTGACAGACACTGGATCCCCTTTGAATGACACCAAAATTTTAGCCAATTGTTAAAATCGATCATTTTGTCTTTGTACTGTGTTATCATTCTAGATGAGGGTAAGATGCTGCTCAAGGTCAAGGTCATACCAGCCTGGGCTACATGATAAGAGAGCTCCTCTATGTCTTTTTTCATGTAGTCCAGGGAGGTACGTCTCAGGTCATTCACACCAGCATGGACAATGATGGAGTCATATTTGTATTTGCTTTGGAGTGACCTGAGTGTTTGCGTTATGTGGCGGATCCTAGCACCTGACAGGCAGCTCACCGTGACCTTCTCTTTATTCAGCCTGGTGAGCGGGACGTCAGTGTGTCTGACAATAGAGTCACCAATTACAAGAGTATCAGGTGTGTTATTCAGCCTTAAGGGCTGTGGCTGCTTGGCACACTGACTTTGTGGGCTATGTGTTGTGCGTGTTTTGTTTTGAGGTAGGGTTTGCTTGGATGTCTGCTTTGGAGGTCTCTGTCGCTTAGGTAGATTTCTATTTAGAGCCTCCGAGTATGTTTTTGTGTATTTATGTGTTTGGTTCACTGATGTGGTGGGACTATGTGATACTGGAATTGTGTTGTGTGAGGTTACATTCTCCTCCTGACTGGTTACACCAGTTTTGAGATGAGAGAGCTCAGCCTCCAGTTTGGCTAAATAGTTGCATCTCTCACATATATTTGAACCTGTTTGGAAGAGGAGAGGGTTGTCCGTGTACAGGAGACAGTTGTAACATTGCCTCAAAATTCCCAGATTCACCAGCTGGACTGGAGAGGAAACCATTGACTGACCTTTGGACATGCTAGAGTAATATAGGGAAACTGAATTTAAGACGGACCAATAGAGGACAGGGTAATCGTAGAGAGTATAGAGTAATTAGTGCTTATGCTTTAATAGTGCTAACTTGTAGGATTACTTAATTGGACCAGTGAAGGGCCTTAGAATGAGAATATGGTGTTTAAATTGAGAGATAGAGCAGTTCTAAGGGAAAAGGTGAAGAGCAGACTTTGTGGAGCCAGGAATAGTTTAAACCCAATTAGGCGGCGCTGCCCGCTGTTGCGCTATGCACCAAAACGCGCAAAACCGTGCAAAAGAGGGTTTTAAGAGAGGAAGATGAAGGAGTTTTGGAATTGATCCAAAATGGCCAATAAAACTACAGTTTCAAGTCACTCCACAAAGAAGGCACCCCAGCTGAGAATCGAACCAGAGAACCTCTTGCTGTGAGGCGGCAACACTACCCGCTGCACCACCGTGGCTGCCCACTGAATTTACCCACTAACAAATGAATAAACACAAACACTTACATTTAAAAATGCTCAGATTTACTGTAACTGTCCTGATTTTCATTGCAGAACAGTGGAGTGGAGTGGTGCATGATGAGTGAATCTGTATCTGGGTTACAAGCATTTGTATATTTTAAATTGAACAAGCACAATCAAATTCAATCATCTTGGCCTGATCACCTGTGCTGAAGGTTCCATATTAATTTTATGCTAAATCTGTGCTCACAGTACTCTAGATTGGACAACACTTCAATTCGTCAGCTGTTTGTTTTCCTGACAAATGACTCCTGCTGATCTTTTGCCTCTCAACCATAGCAAGCACACATAAACAGTTGTGCGGATGTGGGGGATGGGATTACTCAAAGATGCAGGAATGCAGTGTCTCTGGATGCAGATTAGACCTGCTGCTGTGGCAACCGTCTGGGCCTCTCTTTTTCCTTTGCTTTCTAAGTTTGCATAACAGATCAGTACAGGGACTGGAGTCACACATTGCACACAAGCTGAGACACTGACAAGAATGAGCCTAACAGCTGCAGTGAGACAACAATCTCACAAGCACACTGAAGTTTCATTTGGGGGGCTGGATTAATACAGTTCAATCAGGCCTAGCCTAGGCCTCCATTCTGAACGACTTACCCTAGCCACAGAAAGCAGATTCAGGTAGTTTAGCTTGCAATCACTCCTATGTGAGAACATTTTACTTAATTACTGCAACACAGAACTACTATTCCAGCACCTATTAGCACGCTTTTAATCCATTAGCACCTCTGTGTTACACAGGCCAGTCCAATTTCCCCCTTAGAAGGGAAATATGATTTACTTATTTTTTATCCTTGTGTCATGTTCAGTACAATTAACTATTTAACACTGCAAAAAAGATGATCCCAATTTTTCGAGCACTGCAGCATTTTTTTCTCAGCTTTTTTTATCTTTTCTTGACAAATGAATTGAGCTTTTGCAGTTCAGGATTCCTTACATCTAATACTGTTGTTTGTCAGACTTTAAAAATCACAATTTCTAGTATCATGCAAACATTAACGAGTTATATTTAAATAATATAGTTTTAATGCATTTGGCAGAACTTTTCGAAATGACATTATATCTTTAAATGCCAATTTAAAAAGTGGATTTTCAAGAAGCAACCTTGAGTTGCCACAACACAAACAGCACTACATTCACCTTATATCTGAAATGTGTTATGCCTAGACACATCATAATCAACAATATAGGTGACTGGTAGGCTTTTATGAGATGAACCACAGTATGTTTTCCTTTATGAAAGACAAGTATTCTGTATTTCTGAAAATAAGAGATATTATGTTACTACAGATCACCAGTAGTGTGTGTATATTTGCCCTCTGTGTGTGTGTGTGTGCATGCAAGCATGTTTGTAAATATACTTGTGTCTGTCCATCTGCTTGTGTGTGTCTGTGTTTTTGTGCTCACACATATGTATGTTTTTGCATGCTTGTATGCATGCATCTCTGAGGTTCATCATGTAGTATTAAAATCTGAATACATCCATATCTGTCATTGTTTTGTTGCCATTTTGTTAAATAAACATCCGTCTCAAATCTTCATTTATATTATTGCAACTTGTGTTATACCACACAATATAAACAACTGCCCATCAAGAAATGGATATTTGCTAAGCTGTGATTAAAAAAAAAAAAAAAAAAAAAAATTGTGTAATGGTGACTCAGCAGGCCTGGATATGCTTCCTTACTTGATGCCTGCATATTAATCATTCCTTTCTCTGTACAATATCCCTGCCTAGACATTCTGTTGGCAACTTTTTTTTTTATCTCATAATCTATGGTATGAGTAACCAATGTCCATTTCATTTTGCACATCTGAACCTGCCTGGGGGAGGTGCAGGCTATGATTAACTTCCTTTGCTGATCTGGCTTACTAGTTTCTGCAGTATATAAGCAAGGAAACCCTGAATCACTTACAGAATTCTGCTTTATATTACTCTAAAATAAATCAGTAAAGAAACTCAGAGCCTCGCTTACCTGATTTAAAAATGTGGAAGACAAAGGCAGAGGAGTTGTAAAAATACATGTGCGCTTGTGATTGCAGCCAGTCTGTGATGATATACCCTTCCTCTGCCTGTTCCCACCCATATATCCTTCTGAAAATAAACTCTCCCTCTAGCTTCCTAGGTTATTTCTTCTAGAAGCAGATTCCAGGATGGTGCTAATCTATTCAACAAGCAGGATTTTTTACCTTTTGTTTTATTCCAATCCTCATTTTCAGTTTAAGTGCCCTATTTCTGCAATTCATTGTTTCCTGATTAACTATGATTAAGAGTTTTAAGCACAGCCCCCCCCCCCCCAACACACACGCATACATACACAAACACACTTTGCTACAAAACATATTTAAGGTCACAGTTTATGTTTTCTGCCTCTTCTATTTTCCACTGAGCTTATGAAGCCTCCTTGCGCTGTAGGAATTTTTCACTTATTTTTGTAAGTATTTTCCAGTTCATCCCACCCAATCACCTACAAGAATCCAGCAGCCTCTTATATTTCTTGTAAGAAGGCTTCCACCACTGAAATAAATAGTGTAGTTGGAGTTTTACCTCCCCTATTTACAAGGCAGGAGGAATCTCATGGGGATGCCAGTTCTGTTATGAAGCCACAAACTGGCTGTCACCACATATTGTTTAGCATGGCTTCCTGTCTGCTGTCCACTGTAATTTGAGGGTCATTCTCTAATTATCTGTCAAGGGCTGCTCAGTGATGATGATGTAAAAATGAAAATGATTATTCAAGCCCATGTGAGGAGTGCCACATTTGTTAATCATCAGCATCATTTCCCACTTGGAGGCGTAGAGATTGGCTGTGTTCAGACTTCCTTACAATGCAATCATCTTAATGTTTAGGTCTACCACTCCTCAGCAGAAATGTGCTGCTTCAGAGTATGCCAATAAAATGTGGTTGAATCATCAGTTTAAGAAAATGAAAAGCATCTAAGAGTCTTTTTATTAATCTAGTGTCTGTTAGTGCATCAGTTTCTGAAAATAACGTTTGTACAACTGCTAAAGCTACAGCTCAGATCTGTTAATGAAGAGACATTCTGCAGGGAACAAGTGCAGCTATATGAGCTGATAAGACACACCATGAGGTACTGTAGATAGAAAGGCATCTGTTAACTATTTAACTTAACCTGTAATTTACAGTTCATATCTTTAAAAGGTAGCCATATTTAGCCTCTGTTAGTGTTTCTGAACACACATAATATGATTTGATTATCTTCTATGTTTTGAAATAGATGCTGATGAAGCTAGCTGCAAGCATTGTGTCCATGCTGTTAATTGCCATGTGGTGTGCTGAGTAATTGTAAATGAGTTGTTTCATCATTTGTTTGGAAAGTAAATGGTGTAAAAACAACCTACACGGAATCCATTTGTCTGTCTCTCTCCAGGGTTACTTACCCGAGAAATGAAATTTGAATCCAGAAATTCCTTTTAATCCTGATTGCAAGTATTCTCAGAAAAGCCTGGAAGCTTGAAAAGGTACAGTGCGCTGTGTTTCTGCATTTCATCCCAGAAGGAACCCTGAAAGTTTATAAAGTATCTGCGTTCTAAGAGGGGGGGAAAGAGATACTGTAACTATGATGTCACGTACATTTCAGAGTTCCCGTGAGTTGAGGAAAAGATATGGCATATATTCATCACCTGTCCTTTGTGTGGGCAAGTGGTCCCACTTAGTCTACTAATGTTTATTTCACTGAATTAAATAACTGAATCAGCAAACATAAACTTGTCAGTTACAGAATTCATTACTATGAGACAAAATCATATGGCATCGATACTGACCAGGTGATAGGTAGATTCCCAACAGAATCAGAATTAATATTAAATTAAGTGGTTATATGATCAGTCTGTGGTGGACACAGAAAATTAGTCATAGGGAAAAGAGCTTACAGAATATTTAAAACTGTGGAAAGTTACCAACAACACAGAGAGACTGAAAAAAATGACTAAATAAATTAAATGTGTTGTGAATACTAGGTAATGTTTAAGTATAAGAAGCATCAGAACTGGATCACTGATGCAAACTGAATCTTACACTGGGGATTGTGAGCAGACAGCACTGGCTGGCAAAGAAAAGTGGCAGAAAGTAAACAGCTTTAAAAGCTGTTAGATGCTGCTGCAGAAAGCAAACAGCTTTAAAAGCTGTTAGATGCTTTACTCTGCTATGGTGTTGCAGGACAAAGTGTCTAATAGCATTTAAAGCAGTTTGTTCCTCACAGGAACACTATGTTTCAGCCTGCTATTTGTTTGAAAGTGCTAAAGTGTTTTACCACCTGTCAAAGACTTTAAAAGCCAATAAAATACTTTGCATTTCTACACTTTCTTCCATAACTGGTAATATACAGAGCAGATAAAGCTCCAATGCACTGCAAAAAAATATGATCTAGCCTCATCACTCATAACCTTTATTATGTATTCTCAACATAGATCCCAAGATTCACATCTCAAGCTTTGTTCTTGAGATGAATTTATTTGTTTATTTGTCTTTGTTGACTGGGAAAGTCCAACTGGGATCAAATGCACTTTTCAGTAGAAACCCATGGAGAAAAGCTCCACAATTACATTGATCTATGTCTCAAACACTACGTTGGTTTTGATCAGAAACAGGTGATAATCCTCTCTATTGCATATATTATGAAGATCATTCAGCATAGTTTAACTGCACACATAATTGTAGAATATTTAGCATGAGGTAACAGACATTGACTATACAGAGCTGTGCAGCAGGTCTCCTGCTGTGAGTGATGTTTACTGGATGTGACTTGAAAACCGATCCATCTAACACTAGGGAAATGAAAAGCTTTTTTTCAGTTTTAGTGTATTATTGTAAGAAGAACTACAGCTGTTATGTAACTGATCCAAATGCAGCAAGGTTGCTTTCTGAGAAGAAGACATTTAGCTGTGTCCTGAACGAAATTACAATTTCCATTTAAGTAGGTAGCCATTGTAAGCTAACTGGCTGGTTTTCTGTGTTGTTTAAATTGTTGTGACCTACATCCTCTGTGGTTCATTTGGCAGAACCACCCAGAGCTGTGTATAATACAGAAGCAGGGGACATTGCATTCCATAAGCACAAGTCATTTAAACTGAAATCAGACTAAAGCTGTAATATCCCTTCTCATACAAATACTGTGACTGATCCACACTTTTAAGTTGCTGTTGTAGCTATGTCATACAAAATTCTGCATTGCTTATACTCATTGTAAGAGTTGTATTGTATGTATCATTGTATCCTGGCTTGCTTAAACCCTTGTAAATGTGTTATTACTACAACCATTACTAAAACTGCTGGTAGGTTATTGAAACCTCTTGCACTTAACATCCCTTGCAGCTACTGGCTAAACTACTAACTTATTATTTTTTCATCTGTCCCACAGTGTGTACCCTACCACCTATTTCAGGAAAGTCATCTCCATCACCTCCATCTTCCTCAACTGCTCAGCCTTCATTGCCCAGGTTTCTGTACAATGCAGAAGTGGTGGTCATACCACTATTTTGCACCTTACTTTTCCGATTCTTTGGCATTCTGTTACACACTTCCCCTGACACTCTGTGACAGCTGGCTGCAGATCCTCTGACTCTTACTTTGACCTTCTCATTCAGACCTGTTCTTATCAACCATACCTCCCAAATACTTGAAGTTAAGTTGTTCCACTGTTTTCCCTTCTATCTCAACATTTTTTGATTTCTCCCATTTCCTGCTATGACAACTGTCATGTCTGTACACAGTTTCATCCCATGTGCCTTTAGTTTTGCATTTCTTTCCCATAACATTTGCAGAAGTTCCTTTTCAGAGTCTGCTTTTAATGCCACATTGCATGCATACAGCAGCTTTGTTGATCTGTAACCTCTAACCTGTTTGCTAATGTAGTCTATCACCAGTAATAACAGTAGTGGTGTTAGAACTGAAACCTAATGCATTCTCACTTCCACTGGGAATCGAGTCTGAACACTATTTGCACTTGTGTCATTGGATCCTTGTATATAGCCTGCACTAAATCTACTAATGTTTCTGGGACTTTGAATCATTGCCAGACTGCTGAAGTCAGCTTTCTTGGGACCTTGTCACATGATTTCTCCAATTCTAGGAGCATCCAGTTAGACTCTTTTCTCATCTCTAGCTTCTTCTCCACTATATGTCTCACTGAAAATTCTGGGCTGGTCGTGCTGCACCTTGATTTGAAATTGAAAGGCTCATCTCCCATCTTACTTTCTACTATTCTGCTTATTTATTTGTCAGTCACCCTCTTCAGCACTTTCATGCAGTGTGACATGGGTTAGATATCAGTATACTGCCCACAGTTATGAACGTGTACTTTGTTCTTGTACACTGGCACTAGAATGCTTATTCTCCAGTTATCTACAATATGTCTTTCTCACCATACAGCCGTAAGTAACTTCATGAGCCATTTCTCACCTAACTCGAGCATGTGCCCTCATCTGAGCCTGCTGCTTTTCCCTGACTTCATTTTCCTTAGTTCTGTATTTACTTTTTCTAGGGTGGGCTCTCCTTCCCCGTCTTCTTCCCCTTTCATTGTTGGCCACATATGGGTCAGTACAGCTTCTGTGGGGATTATTTCATTCAGAAGTTGCTGGACATACTCCTTCCAGTTGCCACTGCTGTCCTGTTGACTGGTGAGTAGATTGTTGCTGGCATCCCTTATGAATGGTGTCTGAAGGCTATCTTCTTTATCTTTCGGTATTTGCCTTGTCATCTGATAGAGTTTCTTTGTGCCATCTGCTGAGTCACTTTCAGAAGCCTGTATAGTGCCTTTGATACCTTGTTCTTTGCTATTACAACTGCTCACTTATTCCCTTTGTTAACAGTCTTAGACTGGCTTGTCTTTTCTATCTCCTACTTTTTTGCACTCTTTCTTCATTCTAATAACTTCTTCGACTTCTGTACTTTGCTATCAGCTTTCCTTATGTACCTTATTCTCACATCTGGCCCAGCCTCATATATGTTTTACAATCTTCATGTATTCTGTTTTGAGATGCTGCTAGTAAAATTAATTTTTATTTGACATACATGATACAATCTGTGAGAGGTGAAATTATCTACACAATATGGAGGCCACCCTCTCACATAAAGAGTTGGCCTGTTAGCACTACACACAATCATCTTACCTCTCTACGTGAGCACACCAAACCAATAAATACACTGAAGTTATTAAAAAGTCAAATTCCAAGCCTCCTAGAATCAGTAAAACTAAGCCACGGCAGAAATCCAGTAACACAGCATCACCATCTTAACAAATATTACAGAGTCACCAGATGGCAGAACAGAAACCTTCCATGGCCATTAGATCAATGACCACAAACAGAAATCCTGCTAATTGGTGACTAGATTGTCAGGCACAACTACTACATCAGTACAAAACTGAACAAGGATAGAGTGACAGTTTCTCTTACACCAGTCTTTGCAATGTCACAAGAGCTCTTCAGTTACTCACAATGGGCAAGTATGAAGATGACCTAGTGGTAGCCCATGTTTATGTGAATGACATGCAGCTTTCAACCCTGAGGGACATGCAAGCAGGCATGTTGGATCTCAGTATGCATGTGTCAAATGCAAGTCAGAATCTGGTCTTGAGTGAAATCCTACCTTCATCTAGAATGATTCCTAAATATAGAAATAAATTGGCTTCAGCAACTGGTTTAGTAGCTAGTGTCATGCTAGGGGGATCCAATATTTGTTGGCCTAGGATGAAATAGTGGACAGGCCAACTTGTTTCTCAAACAATGGACTGCACCTCTCATTCCACAGCTTCAGCTTAATGGTCAAAGCCTTTGCTGAACCTATAGCGCCTTTGTAGGAAAAGTCTGACTGCTGGACATACCAACATAACAAATATAAGTACTGCAAATTTAAAACTGGACTATATCATGGATGTTCTTGTCAATACCAGAAGTCTAAATACGAAACTGCCTAACCTTGAGGCTCTCTTGCAAACACATTCATGTTTATGTTGTACATGAAACTTAGTTTCAGTGCAACTATAACACTCCCTTCTTTCCAGGGTATGGTTTACCATGTATTCAGGCCTGATGGGAACTGTGGGGCATCTCCATATTTGTCAGAGACAATATCACCTTTCTATAGATTCTCCATGAGCCTCAAAACGGAATTACTGAATTCCAGCTGAGCTTGCATAAAGGGGTGGGAGGTTGGCATAATGGTTAAGGTGTTTACCTTACAGTTACAAGGTACAGGGTTTGATTCTCACATGGGGTAATTGGCTAGGCTTGAAATGGTCCAGAAGGGCTGTTAGCCTAGTACTAATCTATGAACCTATGAACCTATAATTTGTCAAGTTTGCTGTCTGCTGCAGCACACCTTCCTTGCTTCCAAAAAAACTGCAAGAGATTACTGAAGATGCTCACAGAAGTTCCTATAATGAAAATACCCTTATGATGGGTGATTTTAACTATCCATCAATAATGTGGTATACATATTCTTCAAAAATTGGATAACCTACAGATGCCTGAACTTAATAAACTCTCTGGACCAAATTATTAACCAGTTCAAGGTTAAGAATACTCTTGAGCATGTTCTCACCAATATAGCTGTGCATGTACCACCCCTATGGTGTTTCCATCTCTGGTTAGATCAGACTATTAATTAATGGCCTTCTCATTTAAAATCTCAAGCACTACCAAAGTGAACAATTCTAAATTTAAAGACGTAAGCAGATCAATTTGCCCAAACTTTTATAATGAGCTTTCCAAATTTACTTACAATATCACCAGTCCTTTTGCAGCTTCAGCTGTTACTTCTGCAACTGACTTCTACTCCCACCTCAAAAACTGCATAGATCTGGAAGTCCCCACTAGAACAACATATAATGGGAAATTTAAAAGCAAGTAACTTTGGTGGTTCATCCATACAAACTCTACAACTGAAAAAGAGAACTCCTAAAATTTTTCACAAATCTAAAGTAAAACAAATAAAGGTCTCTATCAAAAAGACTTCCAAAGAATTAAAAATTACCAATAGGAAGATCAATGCAAAACGTCTACTGAAAATAGTTTTAAAAGGACAATTACAAATCCTTCTTTAACTGCATTGGGAAATTAAGAACACCCAGCACTGCTCTGAACTAATTCAAAATAACTCCAAACACTCCTAAAGACATTTGCCAGTATACCTGTGGACACATTTAGTGCGAACTTTACCACAGAAATAGTCATCGACTTTTCACACATCCTTGAAGACCTTACACCCCCAAGATCCTCAAGGATCATGTCTTAACTGCGCTCTCACAAACACAAAGCACCACATCCATGGGTGCTGACAATATGCCTGGGTGAATAACAAAGAATGCCAAAAATGTCCTTGCAGAAACCCTCTTGAACTTGTTTAAGTTTAGTCACTGGGTATGTCCTTGAGATAAGGAGAATGATGCCTCACCACAAGGAAGGCTTACTATTCACCCAGGGAACTAGAGTCCAATCAGCCTAACAAACCTAATTTACAAAGCTATGGCATACATCATAACGGAATTCATAAACCATAAAATTCAAACATCGTGCAACTAGACTCTCAACAGTTTGGTTTTGTAAAAAGTACACAGTGTCTACTAAACTTAGTAAACTTCTTTGACAGGATCATAGAGGCAGTGGATATTGGCCATTGAGTCAATCATGCATATTTGAATCTGGTCAAAGCTTCTGACACCATCCCCTAAAGTGGAACAGTAAAAAAAAAAAAAAAAAAATAGAAAATCTAAACGTAGACCTCTGTGTGGTAAGATAGCAAACTGGCTGAAAGACAGAACCTAAATTGTATGGGTGAGTGGTGCCACTTCTGATAGGAAGAAAATAACTAGGAGGCGTACCTTAGGGATCAGTGCTGGCACCCTTGTTTTTTGGCATTTACATCTCCAGCTTCCAAACTATTAGTTACCTAGATAACTAAATTTGCTGATGAATGGAAGCAAGTGTCATTGAACAATCACGCCATGATATGGAATCACAACAGCATGAAGTACTCCTTGCAAACCAACAATATACTGAGAATGGACTAAAATTAAATGCAAAAAAGTGCATTATTTTAACATTTGGCAAACACCCCCAATCCACTACTTACAACACAGGCAATATCCAACCCCAAAATGACAATGTCATCAAGAATAGTAGCACCTTGGTTGTTAACTCCTTTGACCAATATGTAACAGGCCCCCTTCAGAGTATCTAAATTACAGAACATTAAATCTCTGACCATCGTGGACCAGAGGATTGAAGTTCTGCAATATTGACCTCAAAAACAAAAACTAAAACATGAAAACTTCTTATTTCATATTTTTGCAGGGGGGAAGCCCCACTGCCCCCCCCCAACATCCCCTGCTACTAAATATACCAACTGCGAGATCGCACTACAGTGAAGAGAATGGCATGTAACGGGAAATGTTTTTCATTAGATCTACTACTCACATTTGGACAAGCCCTCTTGAAGTTTAGTCTGGACAAGATACAGAGACTTGTGTTTATATAGCAATATGGTGTCACATATGTATTACAAAACAGTAAGATCAGGTCATGGAAGGGAAAGACAGTTACCATACAGGCTGAAGACCAAATGGGCTTACCTTTGTCAGCAGTGTGTGGAGTACAAAGGATGATGATTGACTTTGTATATGTGATTACCAAAGCAAATTCAGAACCAGTGAACGCATTAATATTTAAGGCAAGGAAGGCAAGTCTAGATATGAGACATTTACAGACATTGTTTGTAAAGGGCTTAGAAAGGTTATATCAGAGGGCTAGTACCAATTCCCCTTTGATAAGTTCTTTACAGATGAACTCAGAAACAATTTGTAGTAATGTACAGTTTATGGAGTAACCCTTAAGAAACTATGCTGTGAATTGCTTAGAATGGAAACAGCATCACCATAGTATGACTTGGAGGCGGCCAGTCATTCCATGACCCAACTTTATGTTATAGAATAAGAAATACTTCTTTCTATAAAAGATGAACACACCTTTCTCTGATACTTATGTTGGTGGAATAAGATCAGAACTTCCTGATCAAATCCTTTTACCTTTATCAATATTTTGCTCTTATGGTACAAGCAAATTTCATAGATTCATAGACTGTTACTAAGCTAATGACCCAGTGGGCCTTTGTAAGCCTAGCCAAGTTTTACCAAAAGAATAATGATGTCCTGCATCCAAAAAAAACATTGAGGGCCAGGCATTTATAAGCTACCTCTGTTCATAAGGGACATGGGTACCAGGCCAGGTGTAACCTTCCAATTTCCCATCCACTTTTCTAGGTTGTGCATGAAGTGGGTAATAGACAAGCTCAGCTTCACATGGATGGGAAGCCTGTTCCATAAGAGGGGCAGTCTCTGGGACACATATCTGTCTCTCCAGCATGTTCTGTTTGAGTCAAAGAGAAATTTCAGGTCCCTTGACCATGTATTTCTGGTATTCTTTGACTTACGGATATGTAGGAGATTCTCAAGTGTGGGGTTTGCAGATGCCTTGTAAGCCAGGCATAGATCACCCTTCAGAAATCTATAGGAGACTGAGTAGAGGTAAAAGGCTTTAAGGTGCTCTGCATAATGCAGGTTTGTTACGCCTTGTATTCTTCTTGTAAAGAATCTTTGAGGTTGCTGTAGTTACTGCATATGCCTTGTCAGGTACATACCAAAGGGAGCATTGTACTCTATGACTGGTCTGAGTACAATGGGATAATGACCTCTTTGGACCAAGATGACATGCCCTTACTTATAAATTACACAACATAAAACTATTTTCTCACCACTGTAGCCTAGTGGCTGTTGAAGGTAAGGCTACTGTCTAAGTGTGTACCCAGATCCATGACCACTAGGTTGACTCTTAGGGGTGTATTATCAGTATGGTAATTAGCCAGGATGGTTGATTTCCCAAAGGGTACAATTATGCATTTCTTACTATTGAGGTTAAGACCATGGCTTTGGCACTATTTGTTAATGAGTGATAGACCTTCTTGAAGAATGCTAGTGTCTGCAGGGAAGCCAATGATAACCCCCAGCTTGTAATCATCTGCAAACTTAATCAGCCATAAACCTTCAACATTTACTTCTATTTCAGAGAAATGGATGCCAAAAATGAGCGGGCCCACTACCGAGCCCTGGGGAACTCCACTAGTAACTGGCCTCTTGGTGGAGGTGGCCTCACCTATTTTGACCTCTTAGGTCCTATCAGTGAGCCAGTTGGCTATCCAGTGGGTGATAAAAGAGGTTATACCTAAATTAGTGAGCTTGTCTGTAATGACTGAGTGGGGTATTGTATCAAAAGCCTTGGCCAGGTCGAGGTAAGTTGTGTGCACAGTATTACTTTGGTGACCCTCTCGAAAAGTCCACCACATTTAATAGGCATGACCTTCCTTTAACACAGCCAAACTGTAATGGGTCCAATGTTTGCACGTTACCTATGTCCTCATTTATTATGTCCATGGTAATTCTTTCCATGGCCTTACATATGAGGCTGGTAAGACTTATGGGACTGTAGTTACCCGAATCAGTGGATCGACCTCCTTTGTGCAGAAAAATGAGTGTAGCCATCTTTTATTCCTTGGGCCCTGACGGAAGACTCCAGGTGAAAAGTGATTCAAGTGGTCCAGAAAGGTCATGTTTCATGCTATTTATTAAACATCACGAGATGTTATCGGGGCCCATCAATGCAGTGTTTTTGGCCTTGGAAAGTGTATTAACGACCTGTTCTCTAGTAATGGTTGGGGGATTGTGTTATATGGTACTTCCTTTAGACTATCAGAGGGGGGAGTTGGGGAAGAAATTTGAACTGAACCTGTCAGCCAAAAGGTTGGCAATGGCCTCCGGTTCAGTGTGGGTGATGCCATTTACAATACGTTTTGCGCAATGTTGTGTATTTCCTCTGAAGTTACGGCCAGAGCTATAGAAAGCTTTGCGGTTGTTCTTTGCCTAAGTAGCTATTTTTAATTCATATTTAGCCTTTAAAGTACTAAATAACCCTCTTAGCTGCCTGTTTAGATTGGTCAGGGAGCTTTTAGTATGTATGGCTTTGTCCTCCTACGTTTAGCCAAGATTTTTTTTCTTTTGTTGTATAACCAGTTGATAATGTGATTCCACCAGGGTGGCTTGTCTTTTGAGTGCATCTTATTCTTAATATGAGTGAGTACAGCTCGCTTTATAGAGCTATCAATATGGCTGTACAGAGATTTTGTAAATAGCTCACTGTATTCTATAGTGTTTACTGGGTTTGAGGATGCTTAGAATTTAGCCAAGGTATTGCTTAGTAAAGAGGTTAGCCTTGGAATATTTCCTAAAGGTTTTTGCTTTTTTTGGATCCTCGGATTTAATTTTTATTTCAAGTAATACTGCCTTATGGTCAAATCTGATGAGCGAATATATTACATTGGGTGAGGAACATTTTCCCCCATGTTCATGAGTACAAGGTCAAGGATGTTATAGCACCCTATTTATGGTGACTGTAAATGTATGAGTTCCAGTGGGTCATATACTTTAACTAGTCTGGATGTGAGACTAGTCTTAATACAGACTGACACTCCTCCACCTTTAGTTCCCTCCTGTGCAGTAGCTGGTTTAAAGGTATGAAAGGCATTATAACCTTGCATTGCTGGGGTACTCTCAGTGACTTTAAACCATGTCTCCATTACTACACAGACATCTACACTCTCCAGGGAGAGAAAGGCTTGCAGGGAGTGGAGTTTCTTGTTAAGACTTCTAGTATTGTGCAGTACCACCTTCAGATATTCCTTCACAGGCTCAGTTAAGTCGATCGGTTTATCAGTTTGGCATTGTAGGGAGAGTTTAAGTTTCAACCTTACCTCCCATATCACCATGGGAAGAATTGTGTTGTGTTCTCAGGGCAGGTGTGGCTGTTTCAAAACAGTCATTGAAGGATTATGCAGTAATAGATTCAATTTACCTGGAAAAGATGAAGGAGCAGAGTTTCCCAGGTTGAGTAAGGTTATTGATTCCTTTCTAAACTGATACCTGTTCATTCTGCATTGCAGAAAAGCAACTATGCTCCTGATGCAAGACATATTTTAACAGTATTACTAAAATAATGATATTTTATGAAACACAGGAGATTTGTTTAGCTGGTATTTAGTTCATAACCTGCCTGGAAATCATCTTTTTTTTTCAGAGAGACAGTTATCCATAGTTGTAGGGCATTTTGACCTCTAAGGAATTTTACTAAGATGAATTATCTAAAACCCTATGGAATGTAGTCGCTAGCCTTATCAGTTCATAGATTCATAGGTGTGTACTAGGCTAATGGCCCTGGGGCCTTTACAAGCCTAGCCCATAGGATTACCCTAGCATCGTGCCACCCAACCTTAGTTCCCAGTGCCTCTGTTGAGTAAAACCACTGGAGTGATCCCTGGGGTGAATTTTCTATTTCTCATCCACTCATCAAGATTTCTATTGAAGAGGACCAGTGAGGTGCTCTGCTTGACATGTATGGAAAGTCTGTTCCATAGCATGGGCAGTCTCTGGGTTATGAACCTGTTCCTCCAGCATGTTCTGTTGATTGTGGTAATGAGGTTGAGGTCTCTGGAGCGTGTGGTGAGGAGGGACTTGTATTTCTTTAGATGTAGCATTTCTAACAGAGCTGGGTCAGACATGGCTTTGTAAGTCAAGCAGAGATCATCTCTAAGTAGGTGATATGAGACAGAGAATAGTTGGAGTTTTTTTAGTCTGAACATATAGGACAAAAGCTTAAGGCCTAGGATCCTCTTTGTGAGGTACTTTTGCAACCTCTCCAGTTGTTGAAGGTGTTTAGTGAGGTACATGCCAAATGGGGCATTGTACTCCATGATTGGCCTAATGAGAGAAGAGTAGAGGGAGACAATGATCTCTTTCTTCATGGATGCAAAACCCTTAGTAATGAGATGTGCCACATAGAAGGACTTTCTGACCACAGTGGCAAGGTTTATTTTATTTATTTTATTTTACATTTGTTAACCAGGATGGTCCAACTGGACACAAGTCCATTTTCAGCAGAGGCCCAGGGAGAAAAGCTCCACAGGAAGTAAAGTTTTACACAATATGTTAAAATACAGTATACAGAGACTTTTCAAACAATATGTTAAAATACAATATACAGCAGAAGACATAACAAGGTACATGCCAAATGGGGCCTTTGATACCACTGCCCACTCAGGAATGCCATGAAGATTCTTTACATAATTATAGAAGGCCTTGTGGTTGTCTTTACTATCTGCTGCAATTCTGTTTTCACAGCTAGCTTCAGAGGATTTGGTGATCAAAAGAGAGGTTGCTGTCAACCTGTGTTCCCAGATCTCTTATAACACCTTCTGTGTTCAGTGGACTACCATTGATGTGGTAATTCATGGGACCAGTGTTTTTCCCAAAGGGGATGATGACACTTTTTTTGGCATTGAGCTTAAGGCCATGGTTCTGACAACAGTCGTTGGTCTAAGTGAGGCCTTTCTGTAGGATGTCAACATTACTCTGGGAGTTAATAATAGCTCCCAACTTGCAATCATCTGTGAGCGTTGTCAGCCAGAGTCCCTTCATGTTGGCCTGGACTTCAGAGAAATAGATAACAAACAAGAGAGGACCCAGGACCGAACCCTGTGAGACTCCACTCATGACTGGTCGGCACTCCGACTTGGAGTCAGCTTCTTTTACACTGTGGGTTCTATCTATGAGCCAGTTTGCAACCCACCTAGCGATATGGGGGTTGATGCCTAGCTTAGTGAATTTTTCTATGATCCTGAGTGGGGAATGGTATCAAAGGCCTTGGCCAGATCAAGGTAGGTTGTATGATCCACCTTGCCTTCATCCAGAGCTCTGGTGACTGAATCAAAGAAATCGATCAAGTTGAGCAGGCATGATCTACCCTTCACAAAACCAAACTGTGTGGGATCCAGAGTTTGGAGATTCCCTATACCCTTATTTATTAGGTCCATGATGATGCATTCCATAGCTTTGCATATAAGACTCGTCAGGCTAATGGGGCAATAGATTCCAGGGTCTGTAGTTGCTCTGCCTTTGTAGAGAGGGATGACTGTAGCAATGCAACATTCGGTAGGGACAAAGCTTGAGGTGAGGCTGTGAATGAACAGAGTACACAGGTGAGGTGCCAGTTCACTCTGTAGTTCATGTAGAACACAACCAGGGATATTGTCAGGTCCCATAGAAGCTGTATTCTTGGCCTTGGACAGTGCGGTTTTAACCTGTGCAGCAGTAATACTGGGTGTCTGGCAATCTATTGGTATTGTGACTGGTCCCAGGGGGGGGGGGTAAAGTTGGCACTGAATCTGTCAGCCAGTATATTGGCAATATCTGTTGGCTCTGTATAGGAGGTACCAGTGTGCAGTAGCCCAGAGCAAATCTGGGTATTGCCTTGGAGATTCTTTACATAACTATAGAAGGCCTTGTGGTTGTCTTTGCTATCTGCTGCAATTCTGTTTTCATAGCTAGCTTTAGAGGATTTGATGAGGGATCTCAGCTTTTTGTTTGGGCTGATAAGGGAGTTTTTCCAGTCTTTGGACTTCACCTTATTCCGCATCAGTTTTCTCCTTCTGTTGTAGAGTTTGTTTATGGCAGGGGACCACCCGATTGGCCTCCTGTTTTGGAGGAGAGTGTCTTGGTTCTGTTGGGTATGTCAAGAGCCATGCATTTGTGTACGTGTTTGTACAGTGCATTTGTGTATGATTCGGCGGTCATGCAACTGATTTCCATTTGCATGGGTGCCGTGAAGTTAGCCACCTCTGTTTTAGGAGCCCAAAGTTAGCTTTGGAAACGTTTTTCATGGTGGTTACCTTTGCATGGGGGGGGGGGGGTGTTGGTTTCCAAGGTGATTAGTTTATGGTTGGATCTAACCAGGGAGGAGTTGACTATTGGTGTAGAGCAATGGTCGCCCATGTTAGTAATGACCAGGTCAAGGATGTTGCTACCTCTAGTGGGGGTAAGAACAAGCTGGTCCAGTTAATGGAGGGGTAGTTGAAGTCGCCCAGTATGATAGTGTTAGGTTGGACCCTAATATTGTCCAGGGTGCTGTTGTTGGAAAATAGTAATTTGCATAAACTGGTAGAATGCCCTGAGCTTGATGACACTAAAAATGAAAACATATGCAATAAGATTATCATAAGCATTACAGACCACAATGTTTTGCAAAAGTTAAGAGTTGGAACCAAATTTTAACATTACAGAAAGCTATAGAAATGGCTAGTCAGTCTGAAAAAAATAAAAAATAAAAAATTCAGAGAGTGACATTTATTTATGTCAAACAAAAACATGGAATAAGGCAAACAGAAATTTGGAGAAAGCCAGTATAAATATGCAAGTGAAAATAAAAATAAACGCTAGCAAAAAAGTGCACTAGAAATAATCAAGAGCAAAAATGCATCAAAGTTGTGTTGTAAGCCAGGGTTTTTTGGTGTGAAGAAGAAGATGGAAATATAATAAATTCGGAAATGAACCTGTTATGTGCAAATGGGTCAAAGTGTTAACTACAAAGACTAAAATGAGGAAAAGACAAAGAAAATATTTTTGGATTTTGTGAATAAGTAGACAGACCTAGATAAAGAATGACATATTCAAACTACCATCGCAATACTTGAGACAAAGTTGCTGTCTAAGACTTTTCCATATAACACAGGCTGAACAAAATGACCAGAGAGTCAGATTTCCAAACAAATATTTTTATGGCAAGATATATTCAGTTTGTTCCTTGCCTGACTAGAATCTAATCAAGTTAGGTAAAAAAGAGAGATGGGAGACAACAGGTGTGACTGACACCAAATCTGCTGTGTTAAGATTGGATCGGCTTTCTCATTCAGAAAGATGGGGCCCTGAGTGCGGTATAGGTGACTGGGATTTAATTAGTTGCCCCAGCTCTGTAACAGCCAGACAGGGATGAAGAGAACTGAGCAGACATGGCCCACTCACCTCTCCTGGGGCATTGGAAGGGGACACTCAGACAGCACACAGGGTGGTGTGACTTTCTGCAGTGGAGACTGGGGAACCACCACCTGTGCTTGAGGATAGAGGGCAGAGCTGCTTGCTAGTAACAACCCCTGTATAAAAGAGGGGTGTCTAGCCAGCATTCAGTCTAGTGCCCCTTGCCACTTCCTATACCTAAATTCCTCTTAAACTCACTGCCCAAACCTAATCTAAACTTTCACCCCATCCCACTCTCAACATGGCTGCTACACTTGCCTTGCTCCAACTTGAATATATGCTTGAATAGCAGCTGGCAGCTCCATCTCTATACACAGCTGCTGCCCCATTTATCCATTCAGTCATTCTTACACTCAAAGCCACAGACAGATGAAACACATGGGTGGCTGCAACAGGCACAAGCGGTTATGGGTAATGATTGTACTATAGAAGATGTGTTGATCAGTTCCTGCAAGTCAGCATGACTGCAGTAATTATTTAAGCAGCTGTGATTAGTATCATCTTAGCTGCTTAAATGGTTTAAAAAGCTGCCTGCTGTGTGCATGTGTTGCAACTATAACAAGTAGCTACTACTACTTACTACAGAATGAAGCCAACTGTCCCACCTATACCTCTGCCTTCACTCCCTTTGACCCCTGCCCAGTCATTTCATAAAATACATACACAGAGTGTATGTGTGTGTGAGAGTGAGTGTGTGCATGCTTTTGAGTGTGTGTCAGTGTGTCTTTGTCTGTCCATGATAGTTTTCCAAACCTTCCCCATTTGTAGTCTCAATTATCTTTGACCCACACATGTAACTTAAATCCACCATCTTTCATCCACGGTCTTTTACATAAATCCCCTAGCCACAATGCGGCACTTTCCAATGAGCCCCCTAAACCAAAGAAAGATATTACATTTAGTTTCTGCAGGACACTCAGTCTGCCATGTCATGCTCCCTGTCACCCTTAGGCAGGTGGTCCATATATGAATAAAGCAGATGGCACACTGTTGCAATTCATGCCATCCTAAATACTTCCCTGGGCATCCCAGCTGTCATGTCCAATCAAAGCATGATTCTGTTAATGAGTCAGTCTAATACACAAGACGGAATCTTGACTGAATCTTGTAAGCATGGAGTGGCAATGTATTTATTTCCATTTGTTGAGTAGAAAAGTGCAACTGACAAAAAAAAAAATTTATATGGAGGCCCAAGGAGAAAAACTCCACACAAAAATTATACAACGTCATGCAGTAATATAAACAATAAATGTCACACAGGAGAAAAACTCCACACAAAATTATACATTGTCATAGTGATACAAATAAATGGCACAAAACATAACAAAAACAGTTCAGACACACGGGATTAAACAAAAACGTTCAATAAAGTTCATGAATGTAACTCAAATCCTGCAATATTGTGATTAACCTACTTTGACATACATCTACTAAAGCCAAGTTTGAGACAAAAATAATTACCAAAGCCAAAGACAATCACAAGGCATTTTTTACTTATGTTTGTAATCTCAAAAGCACAACATAGCAATGTGCTGAGCTTACTGTGAACGTTATCTACACTCAGGCTGAAGATACAGCTAACCTACTGGCTGATAAATTTAGCTCTAACTTTACCCCTCTCTCTTCATCTTTCCCTCAGGATATACCTAAAACTGAATCACCTCTATCTGATGGAACAACATATGTTTAGTGATAGTAAGGTTGAATTACTTTGTTATTTACTTGAGATAGTTTTGTATAATAATGTATTTGTTTTTGATGGTTATTTTTTGCAAAGAGATGACGTAGCTATGGACATACATATCATGTGCAAACAGCTATGCCAATCTCATTATGCTCATCTGGGAACTTAAGCACATTTTGGTTGATACATATGTAGAACACATTTTATTTTACAGACGTTTTGTGGATGATTTATTTTTGATTTGAAGGGTACACGAGATGAGCTGGTTAAGTTTATAGAAGAGATTAATGCTAGTACTACATTTTTGAGATTTACAGCTGAGTATTCTAAGGTAGAAATTAGTTACTAAGATGTACTTATCAAGATTTCAAGCAATAGACAGATGGATACTTCACTGTACAGGAAACCTTGTTATAGGAACAACTTTTCACACTGAACAAGTATGCACCCTAAATATGTATTTGATAACATAGTACAAGGGCAAGGACTTAGAGTCTTATGGGTGAATGTCAGTGATGGCAATTTTATGGCTGAAATGAATGACTTGGAGAATAAGTTTGTAGATAGGGGCTACAACAGGTGTAATGTACAACAAGTATTGAATAACGTTTCTTATGTTAGAGAAGGTAGAAGCAGGCCCTTCTTTTCTTCAAATCCACCTTCAATTCACCCTAAGAGACTGGGTGATGGTAAATGCAGGGTACCGGTGACTTATTCTTACACTACAGGGTATATCTTGGATATTATAAGGAAACATTGGCCTATTATAACAACAAATAATGATCTTAAAAAATAGTGGGTGAACAACCTAACTTTATCTTCAAGAAGAAACGATCTTTAAAACAGATGCTTTGTTATACAAAACAGTTTATTGATGGTAAAACTACTAGGAATAAAATGGGTTCCACTTATAAAGGAACTAGACCATGCCATACTTGTAAGTGTTGCAGCCATATTGACACTACTGGTATGTTTACACATCCAGACCAGGGTAAACAATATGTGTTTGATGTTCAAGCTACTTGCACTTCTTCTCATGTGGTTTATTTAGCATGCTGCACTGCCTGCACAAAGTTTTATGTAGGCAAGACTGACAGACAGTTGAAGGAATGTATTCTAGAACACTTAAGACATATAAATAATGGTACTGAATGCAGTGCTCTATCCAAACATGTGAGGCTCACTTCACACACACATCATTTTAAGTTTCAAGTTATAGCACAGGTAGCAGATACTAAGAGGTTGGGTAATGTTAGCAATGCTATGGAAAGCTTAAAGAGCAAGTGGATAGTTAGGTTAAGGGCAGCTTATGGTTCAGGACTAAATGATAATGTTCCCCTTAAACCTTTGTTGCAGACACGCTCACTTTTTAGATGAGCTTTATATATATGTATGTGCATCAGTTGATTTTAAGTTTATCTCTTATTTTTAAAGTTTTAGTGCATTTACTGTTTATATTCTTTCCTTAATTGATTGATTTGCTAGTTGTATTTCTGTATAAACTGCTGTGTGTGTGACAGCATTTTTATACTGACATCTGAAGAAGCAGCAAGAGCTGTGAAAGCTCTTATGTTGTTTTAAAACAAAAGATTGTCCGTTTTATTCTGACAGCCTGGTGTCATCTCATTATTCTACTTTTTTGGACTGCTTTACTATGGATTATTTGCTTGGTGAGATGTTTACACAGCACAGGTTGGTTGTTTTTCCTGTTAGTAAAATATGCACAAAAACTGATAACTCTGGGATCCATTACTGGTATCCTTAGGAAGAACATGCTGTATTCCAAACTTGTACCCTGTTATATCTGTATAGCAGGATTTGCAAAGTGTGTGTGTGTGTGTGTGTGTGTGTGTGTGTGTGTGTGTGTGTGTGTGTGTGTGCGCGTGCGCGCGCGTGGGCGCACACGCACCTAGGCTATTTTTCAATTAGAAGAAAAGCAAAAGAGGTAGTTTGCTTTGTCAAGTGAGAAACATGTCTCAAGCCATGTGCAGATGGTAATGAAGGTCTTTAAACAGACATGACTCAGAACCTACCATATTAATGACTCATATTCCAGGAACACAAATTAGCAGATGCTCTGAGTCACTCAGAGTTTATAAATATTGAATCAGAATTCCATTCTTTTCTCAGGATCAAATGGGCTTCCCTAAACCTTGTTGAGCTTAACCTGGATAGGTACTCTCTGGCTGATTATATCAGCAACACAAATATATGCTAATATTATACTTTCTAAGGATAAACTCAAGTTTGCTTTAAGTGACAGTAATGCATATTTAAAACATGCTTTTCTTTAACTAATTTATGATTGGTATCTTTATGTTATGAGCTAGAAGCTGCGGTGGTGGTGCTGTGGTAGCATTGTCGCCTCACAGTAAGATGTTGTCCTGTTCGATTCTCAGCTAAAGCATCTTCTGTGTGGAGACATGCTTGACTGGGCGTACCTTCGTTGAAGGTTGTGAGTCAGGGCTGGCAACTCGGTACGTAAAAATCTACTGCCAATCATTAACGGACCGGAGTTCCACTGTGGCGATCCCTAACCGGGAAAAGCCAAAAGATACAACAACATCTTTATGTTATGAGCTGGCACTAGTGATGAATTTTAACAATCTGTTAGCTTTACTGTTCAAAGGACTTTTTATTACTATTATTTTTTTGTTTTACATTTTACTGGTTCATAGATATTTACTAAGCTAACAACCACCAGGGACTTTACACGCCTTGCCTCGCAATACAACCCAGTTGTGTCCCTATGTATCATGAGTGTTTATTACAATGGGGTATGTTAGTTAAGAAGTCTCTAGAGGTTAGGTGCATTTCTGTGTGTGTGTGTGTGTGTGTGTGTGTGTGTGTGTGTGTGTGTGTGTGTGTGTGTGTGTGTGTGTGTGTGTGTGTGTATTTCTGCTTGGGGGAGTATGTTAATTTGGCATTACTGTCTGCCTCTGTCTGTCAGAGTCATGGGAGCAAGGCCTTCGATGAATTTCCGATTTTCCATCCATTGGCCAAGGGTATACTTAAATACGGTAAGGGATTGACTCTGCTTCACATGGATGTGAAGCCTGTTCCTGAGCATGGGGATTCTCTCTCTGAGCACATATCTGTCTTGTCAATATGTCTTATTTATGTAAAATTCATATCCTTAGATCAAGTGGTTCTGATGCTGTTCATTTTGCAGATATGCAAAAGGTCAATCAGAGGTGGATCTGAGAAAGCCTTGTATGCCAGGCATAGATCACCTCTCAGTAACCTATAGGAGACAAAAGTATAGAGACAGGGTTTTAAGGTGATCCGTATAGGACAATGTGTTTACACCCTGGATTTTCCTGGTAAGGAACCTTTGTGGACATTCCAACTGTTGCATATGTCTGGTCAGGTACATGCTGAAGGGGACATTATACTCAATAATGGGTCTGACAGGGGCTGAATAAAGTGGTACTATGGCTTCCTTGACCTGGCTGCCATGTCCTTATTTATAAGTTGGGCAACCTGACATCATGTAAGTCAAAGGCCAGATTACTCTCTATATATGGTCCCAGATCCCTGACTACAAGGTCAACTCTTACATGTGTCTTACTGATGGAGTAATTAGCCTGGGTGGTAGTTTTCCCAAAAGGCACTATAATGGTTTTAAACTCAGCTATTCTTGTGGAGAAATAAGCTTTCTGAATATGACTTTCTATTGTTAGCTTATCCATGAGCATTCATAAGAAAGAGTTTTGTATGAACAGCTGTTTGCATAGAAATAGTATAAATTCAAGCTCCGGTTTTAGAAGTGTGATGCATAAACAGATGTTATGCATTGTGAAGACTGGTAGAGAAGGGTGCCGGCTTGTCTTAAATGTAAAGAAATACTGTTACATGTGGAACTGGAAATTAATGTGACAATAGTGCACTCTACTAACCAAAGTAAAGCATGTGGTGACTCTGAAGTAGGCAGTGGTGCCAAAAAGTCTAGATGAAGAAATTCTTTCTATTGTTTTAACCAAGAGTTAAATGGTTAGATTTAAACATACAAATGCATTTTTATTGCTCTGTTCCTGACCAGCTGCAAGATAACAAAAGGGAGATGTTAAGAATGTAAATGCAGTTAATGTATAACCTGGGAACTCCAGAAAAGTGAAAAAGAATGACATAATGTTTATCAGAACTGCAATAGCAATTTAGACAGAGAGAATCAGAAGGCATTAAGCATTTTTGTCTTGATCATCCAACTCATAGCCCTGCCTATTGTCTTATGTAAGTTATCTTGGACTTGTGTTTTCTTTTAGATAGCTAGAAACTAGAAATATTAGACTAAGCGTTTTTCTGTGATGTCAGAACTGTACTACTGAATTATTTTAAGTATTTCTGTGTGATCTCTGAACTCTTGACTAGCACTGACTGTGTAGTAGAAAGTATTGTCTTGTGGTTTTAATTATTTATTATTAAATATTTTAAAACCTTTTAACTGTGGCTGGTTTGTGTAGAGATAATCTAAGCACTAGAGTACATTGCAAATTTATAGTAATTACTGTACCAAGTCACTCTAATAAGCCTTGACTGTTTAGTCACATCTACCAAATGGATAATAATATTACACAGTAATAACTGGACATCCTTTTAAGGGCCTTTGAGTAGCTGATAAGTATTAGCTGGGTGGTGGCAGTGATTTCTACCATATAGTCTGGGTAAAAGGGGCACAGCTGGAGAACATGTGCCAGCCTTCCCGAGGAGTGTCTGTGTGGTTGTATAAACTTATCTCAAAGTGTGTGTGTGTGTGTGTGTGTGTGTGTGTGTGTGTGTGTGTGCGTGCGTGCGTGCGTGCGTGTGTGTGTGTGTGTGTGTGTGTGTGTGTGTGTGTGTGTGTGTGTGTCAGCTACTTGGGCAGGGACACAAAGCACTGGTTGGACAGAGAGAGTGCTGGAGATTTTAGCTTGCCCTGCTGGCTGAGATCTAGACCCTATAGCTGTGCCAGTGGGGAGTCTTGTTGGGGACCTGGAGAGCAAGGGAGTGACCAGCCCCGGACTGACTGTGATCTCTGTGTGCTCTTAGGGGAAATTGCACTTTACTGTGTGTATTTGTTATACTTTCCTCCTATATGAGACACCTTCTCTGGTGTTAGTGGTGAGGATTGAGGCTCTTGATTGCTGGGCCAGGGCACGGGCATCACACGCATCACTGGACTTTTAACATCTATTTATGTATGCATGCATGTATGTATGTATGTATATCTTCATTTTACGGTAAATAACGTATGTTATCTGAAACATCAGATTCAGCTGTTGGATGTGAATTTCAGAGAAGTGGATATGAATCTGAGATGCTAACTGCTTTTAAAGAACTGTTAACTATCATGCATGTTATATTTTTGCAGTACTCGATGAAGGGCTGTGGGTATCACAAAAATTACTCCTGCTTGCTTTGGTTTGCCCAAATGATGAAACAAAGCCAACCATTGGCAAAATCCTGTGATACCCACAACCAGAAGTGGACTATTGATATTATACAGTGACACTATTTATGAAAGAAATGTTACTTATTTTTCTTAAAAACTGTCATTGCATGACAGCATTTTAGTGTTCTTCAGCTTCCTAAGCTCCATACTGATGTGATGTACTGTGCATGTATATGGCATTTACATCTATGTACTTGCACAGTACATCAGTGCAGTGTAAGAGAGTTGAGGGAGAAAAGACCGTAGCTCCATCTCTCTCTCTCTCTCTCTCTCTCTCTCCCTCTCCCTCTCCCTCTCCCTCTCTCTCTCTCTCTCTCTCTCTCTCTCTCTCTCCCTCTCTCATCTTGGCTCCTTTCCTCAAGAATTCTAGGCAAAGTGAAAAATAATGGGGAGACAAAAGGCAGAATCAAGAATAATTTTAAAATATTACTGAAAGCCACTTAAAAAGTTAATAGAACAATGGGTTTTGGCATCAACATTCATTGTCTAAACAATTAGAAATATAAAAATGTATTGTCTGACACTAGGACAGACAGAAATCCTCAGTGATTCACCAGATAATCAATTTTATGAGGATCACTGCAGAAATATAAGAAAAATCAGGGACATTCTGCAAAACAGTCGAGAAGTATGGTTACTGGCAGTACAGTCGATCATACTGCTGGTAATTATACCACTCAACTTTTCAGTTTTGCAGAACTTTCCTTATTTTTCTCATATTTTGCCCTGTGCCTTGTAAAATATATTAAGGATGGCATTACTGAGAATATCCCAACACACAGCCCAGCTACTGAACAATACCTTACTAGCCAGACTTCTTTCTCTTGGTATATGTTAAATTTAAATTGGGAGCTCTCATTGGCTGTCTAATCAGCATGCACATTTATGAGTACTTTGTGTCTTTCGGCTTTTCCCGGTTAGGGGTCGCCACAGCAGAACTCCGGTCTGCTAATGATTGGCAGTTGATTTTTACATACCGACTTGCCAGGCCTGACGCACAACCTTCAACAAAGGTACGCCCATTCACGCATGTCTCCACGCAGAAGACGCTCTAGCTGAGAATCGAACCGGACAGCGTCTTACTGTGAGGTGACAATGCTACCGCAGCACCACCACCGTGGGTTACATTTATGACCCTTTATTGTATAATAAATGTTTTAATCATTGATAGACATTAGTAAATAGAAGCTGGCCTGTTGTCACTAGTTCTAATAAACTAGTGCATTTCGGATAGACCGAATCTGGCATTGAAATGTGCTGACATTTCGTAACAATGGCTATGTTACAAAGATAGACTAGTAATACCTGCCCTATATATAAGTAACAGGAAAAGTATACATCCCATACATGTCAAGCAGAGCACCTCACTGACCCTCTTCAAGAGAAATCTTGATGAGTGGATGGGAAATAGAAAGTTCACCCCAGGGGTCACTCCAGTGGCTCTACTTGATAGAAGCACTGGGAACTAACATCGGGCGTCATGATGCCAGGGCACATCTATGGGCTAGGCTTGTAAAGGCTCCAGGGCCATTAGCCTAGTACACACCTATGAACCTATAAACTATGTTAAGCATGTTGCCTTTGCAATTATATATTGGGAACCTGAATTTCCACATGCAGTCAAAGGCAAGTTATATTATTTTACTTCATATGCACTCTACCTCACTAAAACATTACTTATTTGGCCACTTGCATGAAATATTCTGCATTTTAAAGAGGTAAGTCCTGAATCGATTAAAGGATGGGGAAATGCATTCTGGTGAATGCTTTTGTTAAAAACATAAGGGATGCTAATGTGGAAAATAATTTAAGTTCATAGTCGTTGAAAGAATTACAGCATGTCCAAGAGGTGGAGACATAGATATAAGTCCTAACATTTGGAATTATCAATGGATAATGTACTACTCAGAGCACATAAATAGTTGGGTTTCAACATTACTGCTAGCATTCAACCTCCTTTTAGAATGATTCTTTTAAGATGAAATATATTCATTTTATGGGGTCTGATATTAAACAACTAGCATAATATACTATATACAGATGGTGCGTTATTCAGTGATGATCGGGTGGTCCAGTTATATATGACAATTGTTTTACTCCATGATTCCATAGCAGGACTGGATTTTTTTTTTTTTTTAGACCTGAAGCTTAGACTCACATGCTTGAGCAACATGTGTTTATGTGTTGGGGGGTATTCTAATTTTACCAAAGCAAAGAAAATAACTTTGATGCTCATATGAGTTTGGTGTGCAGTACCTCTTGTTATTCCAGTACCATAATGCAATATGGCCACAGACAGTTTTCCAAGTAGTCTCCTCCATCCTCCTCAATAATAAGCATAACATATCTAAGTCATTATGTATAGTGCGTTAAAGTAATTCCTAGCAACCAGATACGTTCCTGATGTCTAGCACCAAGATGTCACTCGGCCAATACATGCAGGGTAGCAACATATGATCCAATTAATTATAGACCCATCAGCCTCACTAGCATTCTTTATAAAATTATGGAACTAGTCATAATGGCATAGCCGGCCTTAGGCATAGGCCAACTAGGCGGCTGCATAGGGCGCCGCTGTAGCAGGGGCGCTTTTCCAGTATTTATTTGGTGCAAGTAGACTAGGATGGGGGCACCTGGGTGGTGTGTGGGGCGCTGTGGAGCCCTTTTGCCTAGGGCACCAGCTGAGCTAAGGCCGCTGCTGCATAATGGAGTTTATCCAAAAAAAGTACAAGTGGACTCCTTCTAATATACACAGAGCAGAATGGGTTTACAAAGTAGATCTTGATTACTCACTCTGATGGCATTCCTCAAATCAGTGACAGCTGCATTTGATAAAGGCCTTCCTGTGCCTACTACATTTCTGGACTTTACCAAGGTCTATGATTTTCCCAAATGTTAAAGAAAAGCTAATCCCATTAACTGTTAGTGATTACATAATCAGAATGGGTGAGTAACTATTAAGGATGTACCAAGTCATTTCCATGAAGTCACCGAATACTTATATTCTTTGCTGCTCCATATGATTTTTAAATACAGTGACCTTTTCTGCTGCAGACATTTAATTCATTTAGTTGTCATGTACTCCCCTGTGTGGAATTTTGTTAAATGCCAGAGGAAGAGTTATCAAGTGCTGCTATCACCTTATCAGAGAACATCACAAGATTCAACACACAACATCTCAGCTTAAGAAAGTGCATACTATTCATTATCTGACAGAACTATGTCCCCATGTTGTTTTCAACAATTTCCGTTTTAAATTTCTCCATGATTTTAAGTGGAATACTAAACTCTGCCACACTTCTTGTGAACTGCTACTGTTTGTCCCAGCTGGTCAACAGTTTTCATAACTTAAAAATATGATATTCCAGCTGCTAACCTTCTGAAGTGTAATTAACAATGGAATGTCTGTTTTGCTCACTAGTACCTTTCTATATTTCTTCACCAGAGTGCTTGCAGAGGGAGCGTCTTGATTAATAGGCAGTCTTTTAATTCTCTTTGATTTAGTATAATTTGTATGTCCGTGAGAGATACTAGGGTCATAGTTTCTTGAATAAAAGCACTAGAAACAAATGAATTTGTAAGGCTTTCTTAGGGTGTAAAAAAAAAATCCGGATGTCCCAAACCAGCAGCTAGCTGATTTGGATGACTTATGTGTTCAACACTGGATATTGCAGAAGTGCAGTCTGTCTACATATCAATTTAATTAGATAAGTTTATTGAATATATACTTCACAATTGTCAAGGCAAATGTCAATACTCAGCATTATGCAGGCTTTACATGACTTAAAGCAGCATCCACTGAGAAAGTCTTCTAGGCATATATCCAGAGATTCCACATGGATTGTCATTAAGATAAAAACAACCTTAAACAAGGTACAAGGCAAAAAAAGATTTTTTTTTAATAAAAATTGAGAGAAGTGTTTTTTGGTCATTTATTTTCAACTGAATGGCATTCAGTTTGAATGCTTTTGGTCACTTGACACGAATCCCTCTATGACACTGATTCTGTCCTCTTGACTACAAACCTGTTACCAGATCAAACACCTCTACCTAGGAAGACATACAAAACAAAAGAAAATAGAGCAGTCTGTGGCCTGGAGAAAAACAGATATTTCCATTTCACTGTAGTGGGTTAAGATAAGAGATGGGAAAATGCAAAACAGTGAGCTTGATGTCCATGACAGAAAATCTATGCAATCCTTTCTTTAGGAAAGGTTTAATAGACAGTTGTAAGCTGGAAGGCTGTAAGACCACAGCCAGTACTGTGTCATGGTATTTAGAATATATCTATCAAATGTGACAGTGTTCTTTGACTGGGCTTCTAAAGCACTAAAGCATGGTCAGATTGTGGACATTGCTTATATATATTTTGAAAAGCACTGTTCTTTATGCCATGTAAAATATTAAGGCAGATTTTACATACTCTTCAGAAGAATGACAAAACTGTAGCATTGATAAAAGATGGTTGTATGACCAAGGAGTGTTCAAAATGGAATAACTAGTCCAGTCCCACACAGATCAGTGGCATGATCAATCCTATTTAAAAAAATCTATACATGTGACACTACACACTGATCCGAGGAAAATATATTTATTTTCACAAAGTGTGTGTGTGTGTGTGTGTGTGTGTGTGTGTGTGTGTGTGTGTGTGTGTGTGTGTGTGTGTGTGCGTGCATAAGTAATACTGCACATGTATCAATTTATATTCTGGTTATCGAAAGGAAAACTGTACATTCAACTACATTTTAATTCAACACTCAGGGGTCTTTTACCCTGCAAAATGGTTCCCACATAACTTAGTTACCAAAAACAACTTGAATTTCATAATGCTTTTAGTTCCTTGCCTTGGAATAAAAAAAAAGAAAAAAAAAAAGTAAAGCTCACCCCCCCCCCCCCTTGTTAAGCTTAACTTATCATGTGTTTTGGCAGAGGAATTTGTCTCTGCTTGCATGGCATATTATAAACAAAGAGAAATGCATTTTTTTTCCTGTCAGGCACTACTCACAGTCTTACATAGACAGTCCTCAATTCGCTGATGTCAGCAGCTGCTCTTAAAAAAAAAAAAAAAAAAAAAAAAAAAAAAATGCACATTATGATGGAACCTTTCTCCATGGGCTTATTTGCAGACAGGAAGAAAAACAGTATTAGTGCACTTATTTGATCCTGTTTTTTTGGATGATGATCCACTTATTGGTGACATTCTTTTCAATAATTGCAACTTTGTGTTTTAGTTTTATGCCCAGCACAAAGAATAGGTTCACAGGTAAGTACTAGGCTAGCTGCCTTTATGGACAATTTTAGGTTTAGCCAGTTTCCCTTTTCATGCTCAAATTAACTTATCCCATTTGATGTTAGACTGGCCTTACCCATCAAATGGCCGATAATTATATATTACCCCTAGTGAGAATAACTGGGATCATAACATGGATAATTTGAGGGCATCCATGCATTAAATAAAGAACTTAATAGTACATGGCGTAGTCCTGGGATATATTTTTGTTTTCCATCCATAGATCTAAGTTGAGCTTGAATATGGATAAGGATGTGCTTTGTTTATGTGGATGGGGAGTCTGTTCAAGAGCTACTGTATCCTCTGTGAGATATACTTGGCCCCTCCAAACCATTCTGTTAATGTTCCAGAAAAGTATTAGACCCCTAGACTGAGTACTTCTGATGTCATTTAACTTGATGTGCAGTAAACCATCAGTACTGGGACAGAGGGATGCTAGACACAAGTCATCTCTTAGCAGTCTGTAGCATACTGAGTACAGTACCAAGGCTTTGAATCAGTCCGTGTAGGACATATTGTTAAGGCCTGGTATCCTTTTAGTAAGTTATCTTTGTGGGCATTATAGTTGTGTCATGTGTCTGGACAGACACATGCTAAAGGGGCAATATACTTAACGATCAGCCTAATGAGGGCTGAGTAAAGGGGAGCAATGACATCCCTAGATGTAGACACAATCCCTTTGTTTATAAACTGTGCAATATAGAAGAACTTTCTTATGATATGGGTATATGTTGTTTGAAAGTTAGGTTACTGTCCACATAAATTCCCAAATCCCAAACAATTAGGCTAGCTCTTAAGGAGTATATTGTCACTGGGGTAGTACCCAGGGGTAGATGTCTTCCCAAAGAATATAATAATGCATTTTTTGGCATTTAGCTTCACTCTATGATTTTGGCACCAGCTATTTATTTGTGAAAAACCTTCCTGCAGAATGGCTTAGTCATTTGAGGATTCGATGATTGCTCTTAGCTTACAGTCATCTGCAAACTTAGTCAGCCAGGGCCCTTTGGTATTGGCTTTTACTTTAATGAGGTAGATGCCAAGCAAGAAAGGTCTGGTGGCACAGAGGTTTATTAATAGTTTATTTAGCTTTTCTACTATCCTAAAGTAGGGGAGTGTGTCAAAAGCTTTGGCCAGGTCAAGGTGTGCAATATAGAATAAACTATTAATTTGCCATGTTTGTGCTTTTTAGTCTTGGTGAATTGTCACTATGCTTTACTATAAACATAAATGAGAAGCAATACAGCAGAAGTGGGGAGATGAAATGCATGAAGACATTTGTGCCTCAGTGTAAAACAAAAAAAAAACAGAAGAAAGAAAAGATACATCTCATAACTTCAAAAATTCAAGAAGAGACGTTTGCACTTTTTGTACTGTTACGCTGTAGGGACAGAGATAACAGGATATATAAAAGTGATGTTTTAAAATAATTTTGATCAAATACAGCACATTAAGACACCATGAAGGTCAAGTGGTTTGCATGTCACTTACAAATTCATTTGTCAGTTACGTCTTCTGGTTGGAAGTGACAGCTTTGATGCTTTGACACCTCTGGAAGATTATGTGTGCATGGGGGTGGGGCCTGTTAACGATTGATGGATTACTAAATGATAGCTTTAGACAACCTGCAATTCAGCTACTTTATTTTGTTGAGGATTTACTACTACTGTGAATAGGTTAGATCAGCTCAGAGAACAGTCAAGCTGGGGCAATTCAAGAAAAAGTGAAAATTAGTCAAATACCAGAAGCTGTGTAAGATGCCTGAATCATAGTACTGCCATTCGACTTATAGGGGAATTAAAAACAAAAACACCAAATTTCGTTATGTCTCACAAGAGTCCGACAGATGAGACTTGAAACGAACCCTGGGAAATAGAGGACAATGCTGTAAAATAGGATCATGTTAGTATGGCTCTGTTCTTGATCAACTCATCTTAAATATGCTTGCACTGGTAAATAATGTTAACTTTTTTCTCTCTTCTGTGAAAATTCTCCACTTGAAAAGTGCTTTCTTGTTAAAAACCACATGTACAAATTCTTTGTATGGAGCTTTTCTTCCCGGTCCTCCATTGCAAGTGGGTCATTGGCCCAGTCATACATTCCCGGTAAACAAATGTAAAATAAACAAACAAATAAATTCCAGGATAAACTATATTCCTAAATATGAACAAGAACCTACTGATATCTTACACCTCTTTACCTCAATCAATTTCTCTCCCTGACTCTCCTTCTAAATATGATATAACCAAGCATATGATATTCTGGGTCTTATCAGAGAGGGCAGATACCAGTGAGATGATTCTGCAGCCCATGGACCATACACCTATTCATTCCAAGATCTCTGGCAAAAACCTTTTGGAGACTACTGTGCTTAGATATCATTGAAAGTTCTAATAGACTGACAGTCATGGAGCTACCTCTGCAGGCACCGAACTTTGGCTGTTCATTACTGAAACTTACTTATTTTAGATTTTCAGAAGGAGAAGATGGGATTCACAAAATACTTGTTAGGGAGAAGGTTGCAAGCCATAAAGGTGATGTTAAATACGTTCAGAAGTTGGGTCTTTTACCACAGACATTCTAGCTAAGATGACCCAGAAGGTGAAGCGCAGATCACCTGGCCCTAGTTTCCTGCAGACATCTGTGCCCAACATGGTGAGTGGATCTGCCTCCACCTCGGGCGCTACTTGAAGACTGAATTTCCCAGTCTCGAGGTTTTCTATATGTTTTACAGGGTCTACAGCCATGGGTACAGGCTTCAGTGATTGGAATCCTCTATGTTAGAGCTCACTTTTCTGCTGAGGACTTAGGCTATTCCTCCTAGATATCCTTCTCCCTTAGTTATGACACTAGCATAACACTGAGGACACCACCTCCTCTAGTCCTCCCTCCCCCACAGAGGCAATCTCATTTGGAGAGACTCTTACAAAAATGAAACAGCACTTCAAAAGAGAAGAAAGGAAGCATTTTAAGACTCAAAAGAAATATTCTGACTTACTGGGCTTGGATACCCCTATACCTGTAGCTATTCTTCCTGTCTTGGGAATTCAAGGGAATGCTTTTCTGACAGAATCTCCTAAGACCAGATTCCTAATTCCCTGCTTAAAATAAACCAAATAGTTTCTATAGGCTACAACAGATCCATAAGGTCATCTATAAGAGCCTTCTAGCAGATCCAGCTGTGGTGTCCTTGGATCCAGAGAAGGGGTCCAAGATGGATCCTGTTCCTACTTCCAATACTCTCCCAAATGATAAAGAAAGCACAGTACTGGGTAGATGTTGGAGGAAAGTTTTTACTGCTGCTACCCTGGCCTTCAGGGACATTAATTGTCAGACTCACATTATAAAATTGCACATGATTCCCTAACGCCAGCAAAGAGAAAAGTTAAGCAATGTGTCAGATAAGGACCTTGAAGGAAAAAAAATGTTAGACCTCACCCAAATAGCCAGGCAGGTACTAAAACACTCATTTAAACATGGATATGAAGGTGAAGATTTAGCATTTGTGGTAGCAGCTATGAGTTCAGTTATCAGAAGTCATTCCTATCTGAGACTCAAACCCATGGTACAGGATGTCAAACAGCAACTCCTTAATTCACCCTCAGAAAATGAGTTGCCTTTTGGGAACACTACTTAGGTGTTTAGAAAAAAATGCAGGAAAGAGGAAATATCATGCAGGGCTTCTAACAACCTGTTCATCTCCCATGCCAAGTTATGAAAAAAATTATCCATCCAAAGCAAATCCTTACTATCACTCTCATGACAAAGGTAAGCAGGCAACAGTAGGAAGAACAACAGAAAGCCAAGCAGAATACAAATGACTGGATGAATCATCTGCTTTCCCCCTCTTCCCATCCCCACCCTCTACCCAAGCACACCCCAGTCCCATTTTCCTGCTATAAGCAGGATAGCTGAAAGGCTGAAAGAGTACCCAGCAGTGTAGGAAACAACCAAACAGGACAAATGTGTCCTAAAATCATTTCGCAAGACTACAAATTACAATTTGCAAAGACCTCAAAGATGTCAGGAATCCCCCCCCCCGGCCAAAAAAATCAGTGACACACAATTCCTTTAATTATGCAATGCCTTCTAAAATTAGAGCTCATAGAGATTCTACCAGTAAAAGAACTATATAAGGGATTCTACCATTACACTTTTGCTGGTACTCAGAAAAGACAGACCTTACAGACCCACTCTGGATCATTCAGAACTCAAAATATTCCTTAAGGTCCCAAAATTTGAGATGTTAACCTTCCAGGCCTTGATACCACTCCTATTTATACAATCCTTGATGGTCACCTAGGATCTCAAAGACGCCTTCATTCACATTCCTATCCACTGGGGAAAAAATGTGTTTTCTCAGGTTTGAAGCAGGGGCTTCCACTAGCAGTTTAAATAGTTGGTCTTGGTTTGATTATTGTACCCAGGGATTTCAGATAGTGACTGCCTCTTGTAATTGCTTTCAGCAGGGCCAAGGGAATACACAGATATCCATACTTGGAAGACTGCCTTATTCAAGAAATGTCTGAGAAGGTGATAAGGACCCTCACTTTCATCATGGAATGCTTTCAAAGTCTAAGTTTTTCCCTAAACATCCAGAAATCCAATGTGAGGGGGGAGAGGCTGGCATAATGGTTAAGGTGCTTACCTTAGAAACACAAGGTGCAGGGTTTGATTCTCACATGGGGTGATTGGCTAGGCTTAAAATGGCCCATGAGGGTAGTTAGTCTAATACTAATCTAATCTATGATTCCTTCTCAGAGTGTGATATTTCCATGCTCACTGCTACACTCCAGCTGCCAGAAGATCTTTCTTGTCTCCAAGAAAGTAGAACAGCTGGATAAATATTTTCACAGTTTAGCTAATGGAAAGACAGTGTCTGCCAATGAATGCTGTAGGGCTCTAAGATACGTGATCTTTACTATCCTGACATTACGCACAGCTTGACTGCATATGATGAGATTTAAGTAGCACCTGGAGTCCACTTGGACCCAATATTAACAGTCCTTGGAGGACATGATTCTCATACTTCTCTGCACATCTAAGGAGTTAGAATGATTGTCTAAACAAGTTAAACAAAACATGGGAGTTCCCTCCATTCAGGATCCCCCCAACCAGACCTTAACAACAGATCCTCCAGACTTAGCATGGAGAGCATTCACTTAGACATTCAAGGTATAAGGAATGTGGAATGCTTCCCAAAGGAAGCAGCACATAAATATAAAGGACATAAGGACATAATGGTGCTGATTCAACCTCTCAAAACTCCAAACCAAATGTGGACAGGGGATGCCCTAAATGTGGTAACAGACAACACTACTGTCATGTGCTACATCAACAAGCAAGGGGGGTGTATGTTCTTACATACTTTGCGGGCCAGCCATGAAATCTTGGGAGCAAGTACTACAGTTCCATATGCCCTAAAGGCATCCTACATACTCCCTGACTAGAACACAACAGAGAATCAACTCAGCAGGTTGAAGAGTGAATCACATGAATGGATGCTACATGCGAATATCTTGCTTCAGATAGTTACACAGGTGGATGTCCCAAAGACTGGTCTGTTTGCATCCCCAGACAACAGGCAGTTGAAAAAGCCCCACTCACTGCATGAAAGCTTGAGCAATAGATGCCATCTCCATAAACTGGACAGGTCCCTTACAATACGCTTTCCCTCTAACACCCTTGCTCTCCAGAGAGAGAGACACACACAGAAAACAAGACAAAAGAGACCAAAGATGCTATTGATAGCATCACTCTGGCTCAAGTAACATTGGTTCCTCCCCTGCAACACTGTTTTAAATGAAGAACATAGTGCAGCTGTGTAGGAACTTGCCATAATAGTAGATGTTCAAATAGAGCACTGTTGCAGTACAATCTCCCTTCCACTATCATCCTCTTTCTCAGACTATCTTAGCTAGAGTTGAGTGTATTATTTTTAGTTTTCTCCTTCTCCACCCCATTTCAGATCCTCTTCCAAGTTTGAGTAGGAATTGTGCAGCCTTATTACTCTCTGTCACCCTTTTCCTTTCTATAAGAGGGCATCATTCTATGAAACATCTGGTCATGGTTGTACAGATAGCTTTCCAAGGTCATTCTCCAGGTCTCAGGTAAGAAAGTTCTAAAATGGTGGAGGCAGACACCTGTTTTTATACTGAGACCATTCTGATATCATAAGTTGGAGGGCATCCACCATTCCTGGAGGGAGAAGGGTTCTGATCTCTTGAAGTTAGGCCAGACGTCTGTGACTCAGCAACAAGAAGCCACAGTAGTCAGGACTACTGCAACAGTGATCTACTTGAACACCTATTTTTATGGTAAATTCCTCCACAACTGTACTTTCTTGTTCCTTTTCTATATTTGTCATTGCCTTACTAAGCACAGTAAATGAATTATTTGTATCCTGAAAAATATCAGCACTAGATTTCATATCTATTCTGTTTAAATCTGGGGTCATTTCATTTAGAATGACTTGCCTTCCTACTTTTTAAAATTCTTTAACTGATCTCTTTGAAGTTCCTTTTCTTTTTAATCCTAAATTATCCCAATATTGTGTATTATTTATTCCATGCAGCATACTAACCATACCCCTACCTTCTGCACATTCTTCCTAATCTGGAGTGTTCTACGTCTCTCCAGAATATGCCTCTTGTATAAAACTAGCCATTCTAGTATAGCTCTCAATTGTTTACCACCAAAAATTAGGGAAAATCCAGAAATAATAAAGGAAAATAAATGATTCCTTTAAAAATATTAGTGCTATTAACGTGAGACAATGGCAGAGTAGGATAATGTGAATTAAGATACATTTTCTGAAGTAAAAAAGGTCTATAATTATTGTCATTATTTACCAAGTGTAATCTACCATCTTTTCTCCAAAAACTGTCGGTTTCAGGAGGGACTGGGGGACAGAGATCAATTTTGAGCCAAACTCTGGAACAGTTGAGTGCTATGCCTCCTATCTGTATTTTTTTCTATCTCTAATATTTTCTAAGATTTGTTTTTTTTTTGTTGTTTTTTTACTAAAAACTGCCTTCATGTTCTCTGCTGTTTCACAATTTGATTTGAACTCAATGTTCACCACTCCAGCTCCCAACACCACCACTAATAATGATGACATAGCTTGTCAATTTAATCATCACTTGACAGAATCAATTCTGTCATTATCTGCCCAACTATCCAATAATAGCTTTATATCTACCCCAACCATAACTCCTGATAAAACACCTTCCTTTACGCTTTCAACTGTACCAACCTTTATAATTAAAAGACTCCTCTTAAAACTGAAACCCACCACTCTTGCTGCCGATGGTATACCTGCTAACTTTCTAAAAATTGCAGCTGAATCCTTAGCTTACTCTGTCTCAATCCTTATCAACCACTCCATACAGGAAGCCTACATCCCTCAACTATGGAAAGTCTTATTTATTATCCCTCTTCACAAAGGTGGCAACTCCTATGACTTTTCAAACTACCGCCCCATTTCTATTTTATCTCCCTTATCTAAGCTTGAGAAATGTATTCATGCTCAAGTTATGCACTTCCTAAATACACATAATCTCCTCTCCACCACACAGCATGGTTTCCACCCAAACCACAGCACAACTACTGCACTTCTCTCTTTTACTAATCAGGTTAACCAACATAGAAACAGCACTAATTTTGTATCAGCTATATTCTTAGATCTCTCCAAAGCATCTGACATGGTCTCACATACCATACTATTAGACACTCTATCCTCCCTATCCTTTGCCCCCTCTACTACTGCCTGGTTCAAAAACTATCTGTCTGACAGGAAACAATCTGTCCAATGGCAAGGTGTGCTATCACCTCTACTTCCAACTACCATAGACATACCACAAGGCTCAATATTGGACCCACTTCTTTTCTCTATTTTCACCAACAAACTACAAACCTCCACCCAGCATGCCTCACTTATACAGTATGCAAATTATTCAGCGCTAATCTGCTCAGCCCCATCCCTAACCACTTTACAGCACACCCAGGAATCCTTTAGCTCCATGGCAAGAAAGATTACTGATATCCAACTTATCCTACATCCCAACAAGACCAAATTACTCCTATTCACCCACAACAAATCTAAAACCTCTCCTCTTTCCTTCACTATCATTTCCAGAATTGGCACTGTAATTTCACCCTCTCCCCATACTAAACTCTTTGGTGTAGAAACTGACAAAAATCTTCACTTTGATGTCCATATTTCTCAAACCATCAAAAAGGTACATACAAAATGGGAACTCTATACAGACACAAAAACTTCCTATCAGATGAGGCAAGGGTCACCCTAGCCCAAACTCACCTATTGTCTATCCTAATTTATGCAGCACCAATCCTAACCCAGGTCAGAAAACTGGACCTAGACAAACTTGAGTCATGTTACAATAAAATTGCCAAATTTGCCAACAACTCCACTTTTAGAACCCATCACTGCTTGGCTCTAAGAGAGCTACAATGGCTAGAACTTCCTCAATTACTTAGTTACCACCAACTAGTTCTTGCCTACAACATTCTAAGGAATCCTCACAAAACTCCAGCACTAAACCAACTACTGACCTAATACTCAGCAAATTGTCCTCTCCACTCTACCGACAAATCCCTCCTCTGTATCTCTAGGGTTAACAACACTGCAGGCAAAGCTCTATTCTCTCATATCATAGCTAGAAACTGGAATAATCTTCCCCATAATGTGACTTCTGCATCATCTACAACACATTTTAAAAACTCACTTAAGTCACATGTTATGAATTCCTGGCTCTGTCCATGCATTACGTAACTATTCTCCTACTTTCTTCCACTACTTCTTACCTTCCTCCCTACTTCTTCCTACTGTCTACATGCTATAGTTATGGAAACTCCTCAGCTGACTGCCAACTCGGCCGAAAATTTTTATGCAAATTAAGCTTGCTAGAAACAAATCTATTGTAGATATGTATTATTTCTTGTGTGATTTTTGCTTGTCTTATAACTTTTTTCCTATTATTGTCTAACTAATGGGTAGCTTTTCTGCCCGGGACTCCGCTGTAAGTGGACCTCATCCAGTTGGACTATCCCGGTTAACAAATGTAAAATAAAAAAAAATAAATAAATAAAGGTTTTGTTTGCTTATGTGCATGACTGCTTATCAACAGAAAAGAAAAAAAAAACAGCAGTAGGTTTCATATCTATTTTTCTTGGCCCCATCACATACTACAGTGTCCAAATTTTAGCCATCCATACAGACCAATATATTTGATTAGATGATGCACAAATTCATTGTTCATAGGTAAATACTAGACTAGCTGCCCTTGCAGGCCATTTTAAGCCTAGCCAGTTTCCCTTTTTATGCTCAAATTAACCTATTCTATTTGGTTAGAGACTGGCCTTACCCATCCCATGGTCGATAATTATATAGTACCCCTAATGAGAATAACTGCAATCACACCATAGATAATTTGAGGGAACCCATGTGTGGGATAAAGCCTCTGCTCCATTAGTAGTACATAGGCAGTCCTGGAGTAAATTGCCTGTTTCTCACCCATAGATTCAAGCTGTACTTGAATATGGACAAGAATGAACTTTGTTTTATGTGGATGGGGAGTCTGTTCCAGAGCAGTGGTATCCTCTGTGAGATATACCTGTTCCTCCAAACCATTCTGTTGATGTTACTGATGAGGTTTAGATCCCTACACCGAATATTTCTGATCCCAATTAATTTGCTGCTGTGCAGTAAATCCATCAGTAGTGCATCGGAGGATGCCTTGTATGCCAGACACAGGTCACATCCTAGCAGTCTGTACGATACCATGTATAGCGGCAGGGCTTTGAGTTTGTCCACTTAGGACATGTCATTCAGGCTTTGTATCCTTTCAGTAAGGTATCTCTATGGGTGTTTCAGTTGTTGCATGTGTCTGGACATATACATGCCAAAGGGGACATTATATTCAATGACTGGCCTAATGAGGACTGAGTAGAGGGAAACAATGACATCTCCAGGTCTAGGCACAATCCTTTTTTTCTATATGCCATGCAATATAGAAGGACTTTCTTACAACGATAATACATGTTGGTCAAAAGTCAGGTCACTGTCCACATAAGTTCCCAAATCCCGAACAACTGTGACAACCTTTAGCAGCATATTGTTAATGTGGTAGTTCACTGGTATAGATAACTTCCCAAAGGATACAATAATGCACTTTTTGCCAGCTGGTTTCAGTTGATGATTTTGACACCAGTTATTTATTTGGGGCAAACCTGCCTGCAGGATGGCTAAGTCATTTGCAGATTCAAAGACTGCTTCTAGCTTACAGTCATCTGCAAACTTAATCAGACCAAGCCCTTTTGGTGTTGGCTTTTACTTCAGAAAAGTAGATGCTAAACAGGAGAGGTCTCAGGACAGAACCCCGGCGACTCTACTGGTGACTGGTCTGTTTGTGAAGGTAACTTCCCCTATTTTTATTTCTTTTGTCCTATCTGTAAGCCAGTTGGCAATCCAGTGGAGTGACATAGTGGTTAATTCCAAGTTTATTTATCTTTTCTACTATACCTGAGTGGGGACTTGTTTCAAAAGCTTTGGCTAGTTACTTGTCTACTTCTTTAAAGCACAGCACTGTATTATTTCCACTACAAAATACCAATGTATTTCTAGCTTGCACATCACAAAGAAAACTTCTGCCACACATACCAGCCTGCATTTTATGTGTTACTCCTAATAATTATACTGGCAAGAAGTGAAAAGTGATGTATTATTTACCCTAGAAAAATATGCTATCCAGTACAAACCAAGAATAGACAGTCTACAAAACTTAATCTAGTATCATAGTTTAAGAAACATGAGTTTACATTTGTTGCAAATTGACAGCATTGCCTCTTCCTCTGCTGTTCATTTCTGCCCGGACTTTCAAGATAATGAGGGCCTGTACTCATTTTTTACTTTACTTTAAGTTTTACATATTTTTCTGGTGTCTTCTATGATCTTATGCAAGTCTATGTCATATAAGTGTACTGTAGCATGACAGACTTGGAAGTACATACTTTCCCTTTCATAACCATTGATTGTTTGGAAATCATTCTCGGTGTAACCCCAACACTGGGCCTTCAAGAGAGTACAACTTTTCCTAATCAGCCCAAATCTGGCATGTATTGTAAATGAACAAGTCTTCCTTTTTTTAAAGAGACTAAAACTGTCAACACAGCTTTTATCTTTGCAATATTAAGATAACACTAGTATTCACGGTAAGCTTTATATAAACTAAAAGTCCTATTACATTTTTATGTATTTGTTAACTGGGGTACAGAAGTGATTCATATGTACCATTTTCAGACTCAGACGGAAAGCACTCTCTGGTCAAATGACTTGCTCAGAATGACACAGTAGGCAAATGAAGGCTAAAGAAATCAAAGTCCGGACCACAGGAAGCAGCTCATTAACAGCTCATATTAATCCTCAGCACTAACTCACAGACTTCCCCAACAGAAACAATGACAGACCCCTAGCCATCAACAGTGATTCATATGCATACAAAAATGCATTATGATACTTGAATGACTTTGACTAACTATTGAGTGCAAGAGGAAGTAAATAATTACTTAAATCTAACTCTTTTGGTAAGCCCTGTTGACCTGGAATTTATCCAGAAAAAACACAATTTTCTCAGGTTACTTGGCAATCCCTAACATAATGCAGTATGCAACTGACCAAGCTGCTAGAAAAGTTTTGTCCTGTACTATTCACAATTTTTTGTAAGGTAAGGTATCAAAACTCCAAATTGCCCACCCTCCCAAAAGAAGGCAAAAGGATTGCAGAGAACAACAATAAATGTAATCCATTCAGAAGAAATGATAACCAAAGTGCTATGAATCACTGCTGGGGATATTTCTCTTCATCCATATAAGTAACACTGTAGAAACAAAATTAATGTCTTTTTTGTTGCTGTTGTTGTTAAGGAAACAAAGAGATATACAACATGGTTGATGCATAAGAATGTATTTGAAGGACATAAAGAAACTTGGCAAGAGTAGGTGAACATTTTAAAAATTAATAGCTTAAATTTAATGTGAAAAGCAAAACAATGCATATGGAAATGGATAATCCAAGAAATAAATACATGGCCAAAGGAGAATCAGCATCTGTTGGCACAGTGCTATCTATTTACCTGAGTCTATTCATTTCTCTCCCTCTTTCTCTGTCTATATATATATATATATATATATATATATATATATATATATATATATATATATATATATATATATATATATATATATATATATATTATTGGCAAGTAAATGGAATATGTCCCCTTCCCCACTGTAGTGCAACCCTGGAGTTAGAATATATAGTTGGGGGGGGGGTTACTAAGCAATATGAAAGCAAAACCAAACAATATAATATGAAATTAAGTGGGGGGCTTTGCCCCCCACTATGGGAGGGCTGTGCCCCCCACACACCCCTAACTACATATTCTAACTCCAGGGTCGCACTACAGTGGGGAAGGGGACATATTCCATTTACTTGCCAATAATACTTGTCAGTCAAATGAAGTGTCGGGCAAATGAAGCGTCGGTCAAATGAAATTTCAGTCATTTGGTCTCGGTCAAATGGGTGTCAGTCAATTGGAAGTTAAGGCAAATGAAGTAGACATATATATATATATATATATATATATATATATATATATATATATACACATATATTCACATAATATATATGTATATATGTATGTATAAAATATGAATATATTAGCATTCATTGATATGTAAAACATCAATGCACATTACAGTGATCTCTGTACATCAAAACTCATTACGATGGAAAAAAATTAAACTTACAGACTTTCATGTTTTGCGGTTGCTGAGCAAAAAAACCCTAACAAAACCTTCAGACATAATTTGTCTGAACAGATGCACAGTTAGGGAAACTTTTTTGGTAAGGTAATTAAGGTTATCACCTATCCTTCTTTGCACAGGACAGTCCCTGTTTGAACAGCTGAAAAATGGCAAATGTCCTGAGACTTTAGGACCCAAAATATTTCCTAATTTTTCTTTAATAACTACATAAAGATATTATTTTGCATCTGAAACACTTAAATATAACATGACAATGCATAAGCAGCTAAAACGCTAGAAAAATAAGCTTTAATTTTGCAAAAAAGTGAAGTTCAGTCCCTTGCACTAGCTGTAGGCATGGTTTGTCTCACATTTCCATAAAAAAAGTCCCAATTTGGGAATTTAAAAAGGTGGCAACCCTAAAGGTAATGTGTAGGGTTGGAAGTAGATACAATGACAGGGTTTGGGATAGCAGACATGAGTAAGTTGGTCTGGGGCGATCCCCAGTCCACTTTACTCTTGTGTGCTGTCCCTAACCCCAACCCTACACATTATCTTACTAAAAACCCTGTCCCTAACAGTACCACTACAGATGATACACATACTCATAGAATCATAGAAAGTTACTAGGCTAATGGCCCTGGGGCCCTTAAGAGCCTAGCCAAGTTCTACCTTTGTTTCCATGATCAGTACCTGTTGCCCCTGTCTAAGAGAGACACAGGTTTAACCCCAGGGTGAATTTACGGTTACCCATCCGATCATCCAGATTGGGCCTGAAAAGGGCCAAAGAGGTGCTCTGCTTGACATGAATTGGGCGTCTGTTCCACAGGTGCGATAACCTCTGGGAGACAAATCTGTCCCTCCACCATGTTCTATTAATGTCACATACCAAGCTTTAGAGTGAGTAACCCATGAGCCATTGGACTTAGGGATATGCAGCATTGTCAATAAAGCAGAGTCAGAGATTGCCTTATACGCAAGCCAGTGATCGCTTCTAAGTAGTCTATATGAAACGGAGTAAAGTGACAGTGATTTCAGCTGATCCACATAGGACATGCTGAATACCTTGAATTCTCCTTGTGAGGAACTTTTGTGGTCTCTCTAATTGCTGCAGGTGCCTGGAAAGGCGCATAAAAAAAGAGGGCATTGTACTCAATTATTGGCCTGATGAGGGAAGAGTACAGGGAAGGTATAACTTCTTTTTTTATGGAGGCAATGCCCTTACTTATGAGATGAGCAAGACAGAATGCCCTTCTTATCACTGTGGAGACATGGCGATCAAAGTTAAGGTTGCTGTCAACCTGTGTGTCCAGGTCTCTCACCACTCAGTGTGTGCTTAGGGTGTTTCTATTGATTTAAAATCACCAAAGAACAACTAGGAAAAAAAAGGATCGCTGCGGTGGTGGTGCTGCGGTAGCACTGTCACCTCAAAGTAAAACATCCTGTTCGATTCTCAGCTAGAGCGTCTTCTGTGTGGAGACAGGCGTGAATGGGCGTACCTTCGTTGAAGGTTGTGCGTCAGGGCTGGCAACTCGGTACATAAAAATCTACTGCCAATCATTAGCGGACCAGAGTTCCACTGTGGCGACCCTAACCTGGAAAAGCCGAAAGATACAACAACAACTAGGAAAAAAGGGAAGCAGCCTTCAACATTTAAACCAAAACAAAATCTAAGCAGTTCAGAAGGCCACGAAGAACCACACTCCAAGGATGCCCGAAAATAAAAATGCAACTTTTATTTACACATAAACACTCTCAGATAAATATGTTTTCACCCACAGACTTCATCAGATGAATTAACACAGAAAAAACAACAGTACAGTAGAGGTCCCAGGACTGATCTCTGTGGAACACCACTGGTTATAGGTCTGCTGTTGGAGGTGGAGTCCCCTATTTTGACTGTATGTGTTCTATTGGTGAGCCAGTTAGCAACCCACCTAATGATATAAGGGTTGATACCTAGCTGGGTGAGTTTGTCAATAATGCCTGAGTGGGAGATAGTATCAAAAGCCTTGGCCAAGTCCAGGTAGGCTGTATGCACAGTCTTCCCCTCATCCAGGGCTCTGGTGACTGTCTGTAAGAAGTCCACCAGGTTTAACAGGCATGGCCTCCCTTTGACAAATCAAAACTGAGTAGGGTCAAGTGTTTGTAGATTACCTAGATCTTTGTTGATAAGGTCCATGATGATTTACTCTATGGCCTTGCAGATAAGGTTAGTCGGGCTAATAGATCTATAGTTCCTGGGGTCAGTGGAAGCACCACCCTTGTGCAAGGGGATAACGGTGGCCATTTTACATTCATTTGGGTTGAAGCTGGTGCTTTGACTATGACTGAAAAGAGTACCCATTGGTGTTGCTAATTCTTGTTGGAGCCCATGTAGGATGCAGCCTGGGATGTTATCAGGTCCCATAAATGCTGTGTTTTTGGCCTTAGAGAGGGCATTTACAACTCGCTCTCTAGAGATACAAGGTGGGGGACAGGTGGAAAGAATGTCATGGGGTATATGTGGTGGGGATAGTGGGGTTAAGTTTTCATACAACAAGTTGGCTAACAGGTTTGCTATGTCCATAGCCTCAGTGTATCAGTGTAACCAGCGGACAAGGGGAATCAATTAGTCATATTACACTACACACAATGCATGAAAATGTGCTTAATAATGATAGAGTTTATAATAAGATAAGATCTTCAGCTTATCAAGAAGCAGTAAAAAAATATGAGGAATTGATTCACAAAGGGGTTAGGTTGAATTATTTCAGTCAGGAAGATGCTAGAAACAAATTTTTGAATAAGAACAGCACAATGGCAAAATTCTTTTGTGTTCCAAAAATACGTACAAGTTTGGTTAACCCTTTGGGTCATCCCATGTATCCGCTTGTAACCATTTTACTCATAATATAGCAGGTTTTCTACATCAGTTTTTGTTAAAGAAGGTGGTACAACTACCCTCATACATTAAAGTTAGTTTTGATTTTCTAGACAGAGTAAGAACAATATCATGGCAAAAGGGGATGTATTTCATAGTGACTGATGTAGTTAGTCTATACACTAGCATAAGACATAGATATGGCATAGAAGCTGTAGAGTTTTTTCTAGAAAATAGCCCGAGTATGCAGTATATTGTGGAATTAACATTATTTTGTCTTCAGAACAATATATTTGAATTTGATGGTTTTCTTTACCAGCAAAAAGGTGGAACAGCCATGGGGGCAGCTTTTGCCCCCACATATGCCAATTTATTTATGGGTCTCTATGAAAATTTGTATGTGTACAGAAATAGTTTTTTTAAGGGAGCATGTTATACACTACTTTAGATACACAGACAATCTGATCTTTATATGTAAAGGGAGATTTGAAAAAGTGGAGAAATTTATTCAAGAACTGTGAACAAATAG